>NW_027309940.1:300000-471887 GCF_047496795.1 Chiloscyllium punctatum
TGCAGTTGTAATGTCTTCAGAGAATTCCAGTAGGTTAGTTACACCTGTCCTGCCTTTCATGAACCATCACTGTGTCTGCCCAACGGGACAATTTCTATCAAGATGCATTGCCATTTAATTCTTGATTACAGATTGAAATATTTTCCCCTACAGCTGTTATGCTAACTGGTCTATAATTCTCCACATTTTGTCTACCTCCTTTTTTAAACAGTGGTGTGTGAACTCGTGTTTTCCAATTTGCTGGAATTGCATCAGAGTCCAGTGAATTCAGAAAAATGTCCACAAGTGCAGTTGCTATTTCTCTCATCACCTCTGTTAATACATTGGGATACATTCCATCAAGGCCAGGAGACTTTTGGCTCCATTAGCTTGCCCAACACTATCTCTGTCTTGGGAATGGTTGTTTCCAGGTTCTCACTTACCTTCCTCTCTGACAATTGCTTGTATGTTATTAGTGTCCTTCATTGTGTAGACGGACTAAATAACTCTTCCACTCCTCATCCATTTCCTCATATCCCTTTACTGGATACCCCTTCTCTAAAGGACCATTGCTTACCTTAGCCATTCATTTCGTTTTGTACATTTATAGAATATTTTGCTATCTGTCTTTATATTCTGAGGTAGTTTAGTCTCATAACCTATCTGATGGGTCTTGATACCTTTCTTTGTTGCTTTATTTTGACATTTAAAGTTTTCCCAATCTTCTACTTTCCCACTGGTCTTTGCCATTATTTATACCACTTATTTTAATTTGATAGTCTCCCTTATTTCCTGAGACATTCCCGGCAGATTACCATTTTTCTACAGTCCTTCCATTTCACTATTGTATGCTGTTGCTGAGAATGTTGCAAGATTGCTTTGAAAGCCTTCCACTGCTCATTAACGGTTCCACCATAAAGTCTTCACTTCCAGCCATCTTTACCCAACTCCTCTCTCATCCTATTGCCATCTGCTTTGGTTAAACACAGGACCTTGATATAGGATTTTTCCTTCTCACCTTCTATCTGTATTCTAAATTCAACCATACTTTCAACCCAATAATTTCTCCCAAAACATTTTTTTTTACTAATTTCATTTTTGTTTCTGACAACAGTTAGTGTTTCCAGTCTTGCTGGGAAGATTTAATTTGTTTCGTTTGTTTCCTTCTGTGAAGACAGAACTGAAATACTTGCTTAATAGTTCTGCCATTTCCCTGCTCTCATTTTCTATTCTCTGGATTGAGAGTGCAACGAAGCTGCACTTGTTTTCTCTTATCTTTTCCATTGACAGTTCACCTTATAACTCTTATTAATGTTGTCTTCAGAAACCCAGCAAATCATGTGCACACCATATAATCACAGGAGCATAGACTCTGCACCGTCAGAAATACAGCACAATCTACATTAGTCCCACTCTCCTACACCAGGCCAATAGCCGGGAATGTTATGACACTTTAAGAGCTCTCCTAAGTAGGTTTTTAGCAGTTATGAAGTTACCACGATAACTCCCCTCTCAGGAAGTACATTCCAGACCCCAACACGTTCTGGGTGAAAAGCAATCAGCAAATCCTCTCTACATGTCAAACCCTTCGCTTTAAAAGTGTGCTCCCTTGTTTTTGGCCCACTGATGAAAAGGAACAGCTGCTGTCTATCCACCCGGTCCATGCTCCTCATAATCTTATCCTTCTGAATCACATTCCTCTCAGAATTCTCTGCTCTAATATAAATAACCCAAGCTTACCCAGTCTCTCTCCATAGCTGATATGCTCCATCCCAGAGAACATCCTGGTGAATCTCCTCTGCACCCCCTCCAGTACAATCACATCCTTCCTGAAATTTGGCTCCCAGAACAACACACAGTATTACATCTTGGCCTAACCAAAGTCCTGCATTAGTATTGTAAGCTATGTCTCGATGTGTACAGGTTATATTTACTATCCCAAACGCCTTGTTAACTCCACTATTACCCTGTCCAGTCCCAATCAGAGATGTGTGGAGAAGCACGCTCTGAGCTTCCTAGTGTGCTGACATTCAATGAGTCCTCCCCTGTCTGGTTCATTCTTCCAAAATATATCACCTCATATTTATCTGGGTTACATCCATCTGCCATTAATCTGCTTATCTGGCTATTCCATCTGTATATTTCTGTAACATAAGACCTACCCCATCACTGCCAACCACCCGTGCAATCTTTGCAATACATGTAAACTCATGTACCACACTTCCCCACGCCCTCCACTTTTATATCTATATTATTTATGAGTATCACAAATAATAAAGGTCACACCCGTATACTATACCACTGGATACTGATATTGATTCACACAGTTTCCAGAATCTCCCTCTTTGTCCTGCCACAAAGAAATTATAAGTGTCACTTACCAAATTACCCTTGATACCATGAGATTTTACTCTCTTTATCAGTCTCCCATGTGGGGCTTTGTCAAAGGCCTTGCTGAAAAAAAAAACATATGATCAACCTTCTTGAAAAAAGATCAATAAAATTCGTTCGGCATGACTCCCCTCTGATGACTACCTCTCTCTAAATGAAGATCCATTTTCTCCCACGCTATTTTCCCCAATAGTTTCACTGACACTGGTCTGATACTCACTGATCTATAGTTCCCTTATCTACCTGCACCAACCGTTCCTGTAAAAGGTGTTCTCAGTTCCTCTGGCGCCTGCCCTGTGACCAGAATTTACTTAAACATTCGGGTCAGGGCCTTTCTCCGACAGCAGTTTGTGATACAACACAGCCAGACCTGTGGACTTGTCTAATTTTATACCCGCCAAAACTATTAATCCTTGCTTGTATTTCATATCAATCTGCCCACGAGTTTCCCAGTCCATCTTCTTGAACTGTGCCTCCTCCTTCTCCTGCGTAAAACAGATGTGAATCTCTCATGTCACAATCTATCAATATTCTCCAGCTTCACACACTGATTATCCTCTTGGTTTCTAATAGGCTCTAATTATTCCCTGGTTATTCTGTCCTACTTAAGGTCCTTGTGGAAAACCTTAGGATGCTCACTAATCCTGCTCGCACTTTTCAATACCCCTATGTTCTTCATTCCCCTCTGTGTGAATTTTGTAAAGCTTCATTTCGATCACCTCTCAGTCTCTAAAAACCTAAAGAATACAGGCGGAGTTCCCTCATCGGACAATCTTGCCATCCGAGGGGTTAATCTAGAGAATGTACATTCAGTATATGTGATCAGTATGGTTTACTTAGATCAGAAAATCAAAACTGTACACCATACTCTAGGTACAGTCTCACCAACACGATGTGTCACTGGTGCAGAACTTCACTTCTACTCAGAGCGAATTACTACAGAAGCTGGGATCTGTACAGAACCAATGCTTGAAATCACAGCGAGTTAGACAGCATCCGTGGAGAGAGAGAGAGAGCACAGCGCTCTTCATTGCCTATAATCTGATTCCCTTCAAACAAAGGGAAACTTAACTTTACCTTCCTCCATTTGCATATGTTCTTACCGATACAATTTGCTTTATTGTTTTAGGTCTAACTTTCCGTATGAATTTTTTAAAAGTCCTCCTGATATCCAACTTTCCCATATCCACTGGTTCTCCATTGTTTATATCGACAAGAGACATCTTCAAGCAAAATTTTTGTAAATGTTGCCTTCCCTTTCAGAAATCTAGCATCATTCTCTCGATGTTTGCTATAACTTTCCAAGTGTCCAATATCACATTCTTTACAATAAATTCAACCAGATTCCCCACTGTGAACAATACATTAACTGGTCGGTAGTTCACCAATCTCCCTCTTCTTCCCTTTGTAAAACCTTGGAATGCATTTATAACCTTCCACCTGAATACAGAAAAATACAGTGATTCCCAATGCAATTATTTTGTCCATTTCAGCTATCTCTGAAACTCTGATATGAAGTATTTTGGTCTGTCAGACATATCAATACAGTTATGCTTTCAAATGCGACCTGGTCACTGATATGAATGATTCTGGTCTTCAGTTACACAAGTCCCATTGTCACTTGGTATTTCTGGGAGATTTTCTGGCCCTTCCTCCGTGAAGACAGACATAAAGTAACTAGTTAGTTTCTCCCTGTCATTGTTTCTGTTCTCCACAATAAATTATCCTGTCCACAGACTCACTCTTCCACATTTGACCTTGCTTTTATTTTCCTTTCAAATATTCATGGCAGTTTTTCATCAGTCTTTTTGCTTCTGGTTAGTTTGTGTTCCTGTTCTCTTTATACTTTACTTATCAGTTTATCAGTCCTGTTTTGTTGCGTCCAAAATTTCAATGAATCCACAATATATGACCCTTTTATTCGATCTAATGTGATTTTTGACTTCTTTTGTTCACCATCGTTGGGTCACCTTTGACTTTTGCGATTTATGCCTTGGAGGGATATATGTATATTACAGACCTTACAGTAAATAACATATATTGCCTGTCTTTCATTAAGTCAGTTCAATGTATTTTCCAAATTCTCTAAAGCCAACTTTATTCTCGTAACTTAATGTCTTGCACAACTCAGGTATAGACCCGTAATATTAAAAAAATCTGCTTGTATTCAGACGTCATGTAAAATTCAATATATTAAAATTACTATTCCCCAAAGATCCTCAAGAGCAAAGTATTCGATTTGCTCTTCTCATCGCACAACACCAATTCCAAAATTGCCTGATCAACAGCTCGGTGCTCAACATACTACTAAAGCAACCCGGCTCATACACACTCATGAAATCCATTTTCCCAACATTAACATTCACTTGCGTAAACACTGGTTAGATTTAACTTGAAAATTGCCCATTATTACTGCAGTACCCCAAACCCTGTATGTCTTATGTCCTGTTTTATAACATACCCAACAATTGTATTGCAGCTTTCACTTTGATAAATAACTCTCATGAATGTTTGCTTCTCCTTGCTGTTTCTAAGATCCACCTCAACAGATTCTGTGGAATCTGAGTGATGTGGGCTCTGGTGAGGTTAATGGCAGATTCAGGCGAGATGTTTGGCGAGGCGTATCTCAACATGGATATTATCTCACCACATCTTACCCGTTCTTCTCAAGCGGCATTGTGAGATTTTCTCCAGATCTCCCGTTATACTGGTGTAGTAGAGAAGGACAATGATTTTCCAGCAATGCTGTGTATTCCCCCAGAGAGCGGAGACTGCACTAACCTGGGTGAGAACCTTAGAGCAAGCTGGTAAAGTGCTGCTGCTGCTGTACAGGATCTTTGTGAGATTACATCCGAAGTAGTGCACATAGATTTAATCTCCTTACTGTGAAAAGGATGTTGTAATGAACTCAAAGATTGTTCCCTCAACGGACTTCTGCAACAAAGGTGTTAATCATCGAATCTCTCCAGTGTGGAAGCAGGACGTTTGACCCATCGACAACACACTGACTCTCCGAAGACCATCTCATCCAATCCCCACCACCTACCTCACCCAGTCTTTAGAACCTGGCGTTTTCCACGACTGATGCGCCTAGGCTCCACATCCCGGACATTATGGGTAATTTAGCTTGTCCAATCCACCTAACCTGCATATTTTGGGACTGTGGGAGGAAACTGGAGACTGAAATTGTACTAGGATCGCTGGTGCAGTGAGGCAGCCGTGCTAACCATTGAGCTACCCAGTATGGGCAACAAAACTTGCCTCCATAGTTCAGCCCTTGAAAAGTGACATTTGAGAATGGAGATTCCATAGGTTCCTAAAACTCTCATTGAGCGACAGAAGGAGGACATTGAGATATTGAATGGCTTGGTCAGGAACAGGAGCAGGACATGCAAGTCCATTGATACTATAATGTATGAACACCAGGAGTACATTCAGCCCAGCGAGTGTGTAAAGCAGGAATAGAGTTAGTCCAATCAGCCACCCATGCCTCTTACACAGCAATTGGAGCCGATCTTTTACAGCCTTGTGCCTGTTACACAGGAATTATGAAAGGGAACATAATCCTTATAGAAAGGGAAGGACTTCAAATAACCAGCTTCACTCGGAAATGAAAAGTGGTGAGAAAATTATTGAGATTGAAGACAAATTGTTAGGATGCGTTATGAAGGAATTAATAACAGGAGATTTCCAAAGTCAAGCCACAATCTAACATAGTTTTATGAAGGATAAATCATGTTTTAATAATTTTACTAACTTTTTTTTTAAAAAGCGTAACAAGCAAGGTGGATAATGGGGGTCCTATTGATATATTATATCTGGACTTCCAGACATCAGTGCGTAACGTGTCTTGAAAAAGGTTAATATACAAGACAAGAACACATGGGATTAGGAACAATTTACTTGCTAGGGGAGAGGATTAGTTAACCAGTAAAAGCCATGATATGGAGCCACTGATTTTGGACTGGATTGGACAAGGTCAAAAATCAAACAACACCAGGTTAGAGTTCAATGGGTTTATTTGTAAACACAAGTTTTCCTTGCGCTGCTACTTCATCAGTTGTAAGAGGGAGGGGAAGACTTTAAACACAGAAGTTATAAGGAAAAGACCAAAGGGCTGTAGAACTCATGAATTGTACACACCTAAGATGGCTCTTAAATACTTAATCATTTAGAATGGAGGTGCAAGTTTGATTGATTAATATGCAAATTGCAGAATTTATTTCAAGTCACTGCCTGGAGATACCTTCAGGTATTATCGATGTAAATGAAGTATTACTTGCGGTCAGACAATGTATTCTAAGCGTGATGCCTGGTTTGGACTCTGTCTGTGTCTTGACCTGGAGTTAGTCTGGTTTTATTTACAAAGTACGATATATAAAATAACACATTGACTGAATGTCTACAAATTGTATGTTTTGGAACAAAATAAAATGCATCTGCGAATACAAATGGGAAAATGCAAATTCAACCCACAGATTTATTTGTGCATTCGTGTGTGTGGGTGTGCATATGTGTGAGGGGCGTGTCTGCGTGAAGAGGAGAGAGAGACAATGTGTGTATATGAGAGAGAGTGAGGTGGAGTGTGTGTGTGAGTGCAGGAGGGAGAGAGAGTGGCTGTGTGTGCATGTGTGTGTGACAGAGTGGAGTGCGTGTGAAATGTGAGGGGGGTAGTGCGAGTGTGTGTGAGGGGCAGAGAGGGAGAATCTGCATCAGTGTATGTAACGGGGAGAGTGAGAGGGTGTGCTTATCCAGCCTAAGACACAAACAGATATGTCAACCCTCTGTCTCTGACCTTTGAGCTAATTTTGTATCCAAATGACTTTCATAAGAACCATCCTTGTTAAACAGATGTCCGTGCACAATGTTATTCAACGTCTTACTGATGTCCAGATCGACAATGTACACCACTCAATCTCAATTAGTCTTTTTAGTCGCTTCTTTAAAGAAATCTCCGTCAAGTCAGTGAGACACAATATTGCTTGCACAAAGCCATGTTTACTATCTTTAATTAATTGTTACCTTTCAAAATGCGTCAAAATCCGATGACTCATAATGCTCTTCAACAACTTACCCACCACTGAGGTCAGGCTCACTACCTTCTCCTTATTACCCTTCTTAAATCCTTTAAGTCATGGCACCACGTTAACCAACCCTCAGTCTTCCGGCACTTTACCTGTGACTATTAATAATAGCAAGTGTCCCAGCAATCACTTCCCTAGCTTTTCACAGAGTTCTAGCGGACATCAATAAAAGCCAGGACATTTTCCTTCTTTTGCATGTTTTAAGACCTCCAGCAGCTCCTCTGTAATACAGACACTTTCCAAGATGTCACTACTATTTTCACAAGTTCTCTAACTTCCATATCCTGCTGCACAGTAAATACTGATACAAAATATTCGTTCAGTACCTCCTCCGTTTTCTGTGGCTCCGCACATAGGCAGCCTTGCTGATCTTTAAGGATGTCCTATTCACTCCACAGTTACTCTTTTTGTCCTTGACGTATTTGTAGAATTCCTTTGAATTCTCCTTAACTCTGTTTGCCAAAGCTATGACATGTCCCCTTTTTATGCTCCAAATTTCCCTATTAACTATACTCTTGTTGACTTCAGACTCTTCTAGTGATTCACTTTAAATCAGGAATTAAGAGGCTAATAATGACTATTCTGATTGTCAGAAAAGTCCATCTGGTTCACTGACACCTTTTAAGGAAACAAACTGCCATTCTTACCTGGTCTGGCCTACAAGTCACTCCAGACTCACAGCAATATGGTTGACTGCTAACTGCCCTCTGGGCAAGTAGGGATGGGTAATAGATGCTTGTCTAGCCAGGGGCACCTTCATCCTGTGAATGAATTAAAAAGAAACCCTCAATTCCTGCTGTCTATACCTGACATATGTTTCCCGTTTATTCGTGACCAGAGCCTCAATTTCTAAAATGCTCCAGCATTCCTTCCACACACCAGCGTTACCTTTCATCCTAATAGTGCCATAATGTCCCTGTATTCCTGACGTCTCATTTCTGAAGCCTCCCCACTTCCCAACTGACCCCCTTTTCTGAGAATATCTGTCCCAATCGAATTTGGAAAATTATCAGTTAAATCGTCAAAATTGGTTTACAACAATTTAGAACTTTAAGTTTTAGACCTGGTTCATCCTTTTCCATCTCTATTTTAAAACTAATACAATTATGATGACTTGCCATAAAGTGCTCCGCCACTGATACCTCAACCACCCCCTCCCCACTGCCTTATATCCAAAGGATAAGGTGACGTTTAGCCCCTTCTCTGTGATGGAGAGCATTGGTCAAGCAGCTGCAGCTTTGTAACTGGGATTGGAGTCAGCAGAGTCTTCGACTCATTGGGTTGATTGTAACAATAATTTGTCTCAGTGACATTTTCATTGAGTGTGACAGAGGGATGTTCTGCACGAGGCTGAGCTAGTTTCCTGGTGCTATCTTATCTAACTCAACCAATTATCTACCCACCTCACCCCATGGCATCCCTCTCATTCAATGCCAGCCCGATTCTCCCACCTATCATGGCTGTAGGTACTCAGCATCGCCCGTATATTCCTGGATATTCTGAGATTCCTGACACTGGTGCCATTTTTAAAAGGCCAATGGGCACACAATTGAGCATTCTCAGTTTGGAGCTGCCCTGCACAGATTACCCCGAACATGGCAGATAAGTGGCAATTACACAGCGGTTTGTCGACAGGGGCACGGAGGTTATGGTGGATGGACTAGTACAGACAAGGACCATTCTCTTCCCAGAGGGGGCCACACCACCAGACCCACCGAGCAAGGTCTGAGCTTAGTGCAGTACCTGTGGTCTGAAGGAGTGTCCAGTAATACAGGACAAGCATCAATGACCTTCCCCTCTCTGTCAGGATAAAGTTCACCTTATACTGCCTGCTCCCTCACACTCATTGTATATCTGCTATAGCACCAAACCCCGATCAAGGCTCATGCTCCTCACTCTCACTGCTGCATGTAGCACCATCCCTCTCTCTTTCCCCTCTACTATATCTCCCTCACTAATAGCACTGCATGGATACAACACTTTTGACTGACTCCCTCTGGACACACCACCATCTCCCACCTGCACACCTCAAAACCCTTCCCCCCCCACCTACTCCAGCACTTTAAGCACGGTCACCCAATCCCACCTTCACTCCATCCTTCCCCGTCTCCTATTCCAGGAGAAACAGCTTGAAATAGGACAGAAATGGCTAAGCCGGGTGGTGGGTTGTCCGACATCCATCTATCCCCCCAACACTCCGTACCGGTGTGCCTGTATTTCCCTCTGTTAGTATCTATACGTGGGTGCAGGTCTGACAGTCTTTGTGGTGTTTAAAAGGACACAATCTCTCCCTCAGCTGGTCTCCCAAACCTACTTCAGTGACAATGGCAGAGGGTGATAACCTTCGAGTATTCAGTCTGGGAGGGAAAGAGGACAGCAGCTCACAGCACCATCCAAACTGACAGCACCATCAACACACACACAATGCACCGATGCAGTGGTGTGGGTAGTCCAGCAGAGGGAGGTATTGTACGAATCTAATCACAAAACTCTGAGGCGAGCACTGCTGCCTCACAGCACCAGGCACCCGGGCTCGTGTCCACCCTCAGGCGACTGTCTGTGTGGAGTTTCACATTCTCACTGTGTCTGCGAGGGTTCCCTCTGGGTGTTCTGGTTTCCACCCACAGTCCAACATTGTGGATGTTAGGTGAATTGGACATGCTAAATTATCCATAGTGCTGAGGGATGTGTAGGTTAGGGGCATTATTCATGGATAAGCATAGCATAGCATTTGAACGGATCTGGGTGGGATACTCTTCGAAGGGTCAGTGTGGACCTGTTGGGTCGAAGGGTCTGTTTCCACACTGTAGCGATTCTATGAACTCCATGAACAACAGGGCCAGACGGAGAGAGAGAATGAAGAGGAAGATTTTGATTCCAAGTTCAATATATTTATTTCAAAAACAACTTTGCACAGAGATGCAGACAGAGGTACACACAGACTGAGATACTGAACGAACACACATAAAACATGCTCACAGAGATACGCACGTAGATATGGACATTTCCACACAAACATAACCCAATATACAGGCACACACGATCTTTAATACAGAGACATATACATTTTTTAATGAATAAGCTATCATTGGTTAGTCAGAGACGGCAGGAGAATGGGGTTCAGAAATATTTCAGCCATGGTCAAATATCATGGCAGAAAAGATGGGCTGAATGGCCTTATTCTGTTCCAGTGTTCATTGCTTATATGATCTTTCCTGGAATTGTCTTTCCACGAGGTCAATGGAAACTGAATTTGATAACTATTTGGTTGAGGAGAGTTAATGGGAATGTGGACAGGTTTGAGGGGCTGAGTGGCCGATACCTTTTTCTAATTGTCGACTCCTTATATATCAAAAGAGTGGTGATTGGTTTGAGGGGGACACATTTTGAGAATAAGAACCTTTCCATTTCAGACTCAGATAGGGATGCTCCCTTCTCTTTAGGGTTGTGTAATCTGTGGTGTTCTCATCCCTAGGGAGCAGTGAAGACTGGGTTACAGAAAACACTCATGGTTGAGTTCCATAGAACTTTGATGAACTGGAGACTCCATGTTTATTGTGAACACACATGAAAATGATGTTTAGTTACAATCACATAAACAATGCACATTCCGAATGGTGCAGCAGGCTCAAGGGGCTGAATGGCCAGCTGCTGTTCCTAACCCATATGTTGTTCTCTCAAGCACTCCTAAATGTTACAGAGGTAAAGAAAGATGCCATTCAGCCAGTCAGCATCGTTACAATGAGACAGGAAGAGACCATTCTGCCATCTAAGGATTTACGCATGAAGCGATTGAAGTCATTCAACTCACTAAGTACATTACACAGCGTAGGATAGGGCCATCCAACCTTTTTAACCTGCTGACCAGCAACGGAGGAAACCCAGTTAACTATCAGGGAATAAACATTCGGGATATTCAGGTTGTAAAGTTGTAACTGTGTGGAGTTTCTCGGGGATCAGAGTGAGATTATCAACTATTTACAATCAATACCAATGACTTGGATGAGAGGACTGATTGTCTTGGAGCTCAGTTAGCTCATTCACCAAGATAGTCATTTAACTGGACATGGAGACTCTGCAATGGGATACAGATGGGGAGGTTAGTGAGCAAAACTTTGGCAGAAAACAGTATAATGTGGGTTAAGAGAAGTCAGTGTTGTGTTGACCAGAGAAAATAACAGAAACCTACTTAAATGGAGAGAAAATCCGAGAACTCATTGGTACAGAACGATTAGTGCATTCTGCTACATGAGCCACATACACCTAGTCAGCAGATTCAGCCAATAATTAGAAAAGGATATCGAATCTTTTTATGCAAAGGCTATTGGGTATAATCATTAGGATTTATTACTGCGTTTGTACATGATAATACTGAGACTACATCTGATGTATTGTGTCTTGTAATGAAAGCCTAAACTGAAAGAAAAATATGCATTGGTTTAAGAAGCTTTTCACTGATGTTTTAGTTTACTCTTTGCTAGAATGAAGGCCTGATGGGATCATAGTGTCATACAGCACGGAAACAGACCCTTCAGTCCAGCTTATCTGCACCAACCAGATATTCCAATCTGAAAGAGTAATCTTTGCCAACATTAGACCCATAATCCTCTAACCAGTTGTTAATCACATACCCATCCATTGCCTCTGAAATGTTGTAATTGTACCAGCCTCCATCACCTTCGCTGCCAGCTCATTCCGTACACACACTACCCTCTGTGTAAAAAAGTTACATAGAACATAGAACATAAAACAATACAGCACAGAACAGGCCCTTCGGCCCACGATGTTGTGCCGAACATTTGTCCTAGCTTAAGCACCCATCTATGTATCTATTCAATTGCCGCTTAAAGGTCACCAATGATTCTGACTCTGCCACTCCCACAGGCAGCGCATTCCATGCTCCCCTCACTATCTGGGTAAAGAACCTACCCCTGACATCCCCCATACCTTAAATTTCACCTTAAATTTATGTCCCCTTGTAACACTCTGTTGTACCCGGGGAAAAAGTCTCTGACTGCCTACTCTATCTATTCCTCTGATCATCTTATAAACCTCTATCAAGTCACCCCTCATCCTTCACAGTTCCAATGTGAAAAGGCCTAGCACTCTCAACCTATCCTCGTACGACCTATTCTTCATTCCAGGCAACATCCTGGTGAATCTCCTCTGCACCCTCACCAAAGCTTACACATCTTTCCTAAAGTGAGGCGTCCAGTACTGCACACAGTACTCCAAATGTGGCCTTACCAAGTTCCTGTGCAGCTGCAACATCACTTCACGACTCTTGAATTCAATCCCTCTACTAATGAACGCTAATACACCATAGGCCTTCTTACAAGCTCTATCCACCTGAGTGGCAACTTTCAAAGAGCTATGAACATAGACCCCAAGATCCCTCTGCTCCTCCACCTTACTAAGAACCCACCGTTAACCCTGTATTCCGCATTCTTATTTGTCCTTCCAAAATGGACAACCTCACACTTGACTGGGTTGAACTCCATCTGCCACTCCTCAGCCCAGCTCTGCATCATATCTAAGTCCCTTTGCAGCCGACAACAGCCCTCCTCACTATCCACAACTCCACCAATCTTCGTATCATCTGCAAATTTACAGACCCACCCGTCAACTCCCTCATCCAAGTCATTAATAAAAATTACAAACAGCAGAGGACCCAGAACTGATCCCTGCGGAACTCCACTTGTACCTGGGATGCAGGCTGAATATTTACCATCTACCACCACTCTCTGACTTCGACCGGTTAGCCAGTTCTCTATCTAACTGGCCAACTTTCCCACTATCCCATGCCTCCTGTCTTTCCGCATAAGCGTACCATGGGGAATCTTATCAAATGCCTTACTAAAATCCATGTATACTACATCCACTGCTCTACGTTCATCCACATGCTTGGTCACCTCCTCAAAGAATTCAATAAGACTTGTAAGGCAAGACCTATCCCTCACAAATCCATGCTGGCTGTCCCTAATCAAGCAGATTTCAGATACTCATAAATCCTATCACTCAGTACCCTTTCCATTACTTTGCCTACCACCGAGTTAAAACTAACTAGACTGCAATTCCCGGGGTTATCCCTATTCCCTTTTTTGAACAGGGCCACAACATTCGCCACTCTCCAGTCCCCTGGTACCACTCCCATTGACAGTGAAGACAAAAAGATCATTGCCAACGGTTCTGCAATTTCCTCTCTTGCTTCCCACATAATCCTAGGATATACCCCGCCAGGCCCGGGGGGGACTTGTCTATCTTCAAGTTTTTTTCAAAATGCCCAACACATCTTCCTTCCTAATAAGTATCTCCTCTAGCTTACCAGACCGTTTCATACTCTCCTCTTCAACAAAGCGGTCCCTCTCATTTGTAAATACTGAAGAAATTCAAGACCTCTCCTATCTCTTCCGACTCAATACACAGTCTACCACTACTGTCCTTGATCGGACCTACCCTCGTTCTCATCATTCTAATGTTTCTCACATACGCATAAAAGGCCTTGGGGTTATCCTTGACCCTACCCAACAAAGATTTTTCATGCCCTCTCTTAGCTCTCCTAATCCCTTTCTTCAGCTCCATCCTGGCTATCCTGTATCCCTCAAATACTCTGTCTGAACCTTGTTTCCTCAACCTATTGTAAGCCCCCTTCTTCCTCTTTACAAGACATTCAACCTCCTTCGTCAACCAAGGTTCCCTCACATGACCATCTCTTTCCTGCCTGACAGGTACATACATATCAAGGACACGCCGTACCTGTTCCTTGAAAAAGTTCCACATTTCAGCGACATACATTCCTGGCAGCCAATGTTCCCAACTTGTGTTCCTCAGATCCTGTCTTGCAGCATTGTATTTACCCTTTCCCCAATTGTAAAACCTACTCTGTGGCACGCACCTATCTCTCTCCATAACCATAGTCAAATTCACAGAATTGTGGTCACCCTCACCAAAATGCTCACCCACTGACAAGCCCATCACTTGTCCTGGTTCGTTACCAAGTACCAAATCCAATATGGCTTCCCCTCTGGTCAGAAAATCTACATACTGAGTTAGAAAAGCTTCCTGGACACACTGCACAAACACCGCCCCGTCCAATCTACTTGATCTAAAGAGCTTCCAATCAATATTTGGAAAG
The DNA here is from genome assembly GCF_047496795.1 of Chiloscyllium punctatum. Classification (NCBI taxonomy): domain Eukaryota; kingdom Metazoa; phylum Chordata; class Chondrichthyes; order Orectolobiformes; family Hemiscylliidae; genus Chiloscyllium; species Chiloscyllium punctatum. The sequence goes on from NW_027309940.1 coordinate 314,590, forward strand.
TTGAAATCGCCCATGACTACGACCCTGTGGCTTCTGCACCTTTCCAAAATCTGTTTCCCAATCTGTTTCTCCACATCTCTGCTGCTATTGGGGGACCTATAGTAAAAACCCAACAAGTGACTGCTCCTTTCCTATTTCTGACTTTAGCCCATACTACCTCCAAAGGCAGATCCCCCTCGAACTGCCTTTCTGCAGCTGTTATACCATTTCTAATTAGCAACGCCACCCCCCTCCTTTTTTTTTTAACCACCCTCCCTAAACTTACTGAAACATCTGTAACCAGGAACCTCCAACAACCATCCCTGTCCCTCTTCTATCCACGTTTCCGTGATGGCCACAACATCATAGTCCCAAGTACCGATCCACGCTTTAAGTTCACCCACATTATTTCTGATACTCCTTGCGTTGAAGTATACACATTTGAACGCATCTCTGTGTCTGCAAGTATTCCCTGTCAGTGCTACCTTCTCCACAGCCTCCCTACAGTCTTGGACATTCTGCAAAACAGCAAGCCTACTTGCTGAACTACAAATCCGGATCCCATCCCCCTGCCAAATTAGTTTAAATGCTCCCCCAAAGAGTGCTAGCAAACCTACCTCCCAGGATATTGGTGTTCTTCTGGTTCAGGTGCAATCCGTCCTGATTGTACAGGTCCCACACACCCACTCAAATAACAATACCTTCCTAACCAGCTCTGCGCTCCAACTTCACTTACGCCCAGCTCCTGCCGCTCTCTGCTGCAAAAAGATACCCCTTCAGGTATCTTTTTAATCTTACCACTCTCACCTTAAATCTATGCCCTCTGGTTTGGAGTACTCCGACCTTGGAAAATAACCATATCCATTCCCCTCATGGCCTTTACAATGTCAGTGCACTTCAGGCCTGAGAATAAGAGGTGTTCACATTGAATCATAAAGGATCCTGAGGAGAGTGTACTGGGCGTAGCTGAGGAATGAGAAAATAAAACCAAGGATTTAATTTAATGAAACAATATATTCATTTTAACACAGTACTTTGAAGACATGAATTTATTGTACAATAATTATGATGCCACATATAACAATATTTTCAAATAATAAATTACAAATCACTCCTAAATGGAGCAGACAACAGGGATGGAGTATGCAATCAGGAGAATGTTTAACCAGACATTACATGGTTCACGTTGGTGTTCAGATAACATTATTATATGTTTCAGCTCCAAAAGGAAGAAAATGTAACTTGTCTGAACAGCCACAGCCATTGATCCATCAATTTACTTGTTCGTCTCGACAACAACATATAGAACATAGAACATGGAACAATACAGTGCATAACAGGCCCTTCGGCCCTCAATGTTTTTCCGACCCGTTAACTATTCTCAGCTCGTCCCCCTACACTATCCCAAAATCATCCATGTGCTTATCTAAGGATTGAAATTTCCCTAATGTGGCTGAGTTGACTACATTAGCAGGTAGGGCATTCCATGCCCTTACCACTCTCTGCGTAAAGAACCTGCCTCTGACATCTGTCTTAAATCTATCAACACTAAAATTGTAATTATGCCCCTTCGTACAAGCTGACGTCATCATCCTAGGAAAAAGACTTTCACTGTCTACCCTATCTAATCCTCTGTTCATATTGTAAGCCTCTATCAAACCCCCTCTCAGCCTATCCACATAAGACCTTCCCTTCAGACCAGGCAGCATCCTGATAAATCTCCTCTGCACCTTTTTCAATGAATCCACATCCTTCCTGTAATATGGGGACCAGAACTGTACACAGTATTCCAAGTGTGGTTGCACCAGCGTTTTGTATATTTGCAACATGACATTGTGACTCTCGAACTCAATCGCTCGACAAATGAAACGTAACACACCGTATGCCTTTTTAACAGAGAGCAGAAAATCTATCAGGTATCTTTCCCACTGATTGGGGTTCCTTTTAAGGATTCATCGGAATCTCCCCACTGCCAGCAGAGAAGGGAATTCAGCCAAGTCCAAGTATTCTAGGAAGAAACCCCATTGCCATCAGCATAACAATAAGAACATCTCAATTTTCCTTTTGCCATGAAATTATCTAATATCTGGACAAAACTCTTCCAAACTAATATTCTGCAGAGTTTGTTATTTTTTCTGTTTACTTTCTGAAGTATGTGTGTATGTCTCAGATTTATAGGAAAATAAAGAATGATACACATATCGGCAATGTCCAAACTATATGTCATTTATCTTTCCATTGTTTTTTGAGTAACTTTGCTTTTGTTTTAGATTAATTATTTTTACAAATTTAAGAAACATGTCTGACATGTTCCTAACACTGTACCTGACACAGTCTGAGACTGTATCATTTGCGATATCACACACTTAGTTACACTGATAATTTGTCGTGACAGATGGAGAAGAGGGACGAGAAAAGGATACAACGACTCTCCAACTCGGTAGGAACAGGAAAGAGGAGAAATTCTCTTCCCCAAACGTCTGTGGTACCTGTGTGTTTGCATTTGTTCAAAATTGTGTTAGATGCGCAATTTAGCATGGTCAATCCACTGGAAGTCTTTAGACTGTGGAAGGAATCTGGCACATCTGGAGGAAACACTTGCAGACAGGGGGAGAACGTGAAAACTCAATACAAATAGTCTTGGGTGTGGAAGCAAACCGGGCCACTGGTACTATGAGACAGTCATGCTAACCACTGAGACACCATGCCACTCCCACTCGCTCTACACAATGAATCACTGTGCTAGGGAATACTGGTGAAAATGTAAATCTCTAGTAAAAACAGAAAACAGTGGCAAAACACTGCAGATGAGCTAATATTTGGAAAGAGAAACATAGTTAGAATATTAAGCCTGATATTACCCTATTGGGAAAAACTCATATTCGACTCAATACGTTAAATCTGTTTCTCTCTGCTCAGAACCTGCATTAGATTAGATTACTTACAGTGTGGAAACAGGCCCTTCGGCCCAACAAGTCCACACCGCCCCGCCGAAGCGCAACCCACCCATACCCCTACATCTACCCCTTACCTACACTACGGGCAATTTAGCATGGCCAATTCACCTGACCTGCACATCTTTTGGACTGTGGGAGGAAACCAGAGCACCCGGAGGAAACCCACGCAGACACGGGGAGAACATGCAAACTCCACACAGTCAGTCGCCTGAGGCGGGAATTGAACCCGGGTCTCTGGCGCTGTGAGGCAGCAGTGCTAACCACTGTGCCACCGTGCTGCCCCACAGAACCTGTGAAGGTTTTCCAGCACTTTCAACTTAATTAGTCTTTTGGACTGTGGATATTTGTCTGATTTGAAAGGGAACAGTGAAGACGCCATTTCTGTTGGCTCTCAAGTATTTGACTATGGCTCCTGAATGAAAACTTTAAATATATGAGAATGACTACCGTTATGCATTCTGAAAATATTGAACTCCACGGCACTGACATCACACAATCAACCATCTGTAAGTAACTAACTGAATTAACGATTCCAATTGTTATCAATGTTTTGTCATGCTCCTGATGTCACTGGCATCATGTCATCCAGCAAGGTCTTACCTTTCCGAAACTTCAGATGAGAGTGTGCAAACATAATAAATCTTGTTTTTCTTTTAAACAGGATATATTCATCCAGGGTTTTGCAAGGCACTAGCAAGGGCAGAGTTTATTTGTCGTCCCCAGTAGCTCTGGAAATGGCGCCAGAGAGCTGCCTACTTGAACCTCTTCAATCCAAGTAATGCAGATCCTCACAGAGCTGTTGTTGGGACATTCCAAGATTTTTAATAACCGATAATGAAGCAAGAACAAATTAGTCCCTAACCAGAATGACATGCAACTTGGAAGATACCTTGCAGAGACCGCTTTTTCCATTGTTCCCATTTCCATTGCAGAATTTTCTCTAATTACTATTAACCACAGTTTTGCTCAGGGTCTTTGATTCCACCCTCAGTCAAGTCCTGCTTCGATTGAAAGGGAAGTCACTCTGTCCTCAGCTTCAATTACATGGGAAGATCAGTTGATAGAATAAAGAACAAAAGACAAGAACACTGCTTGTTAGAACAATGTCCTCGCAATATTCAAAAGAAAATTGATACATTGTCTTACGATTCTGTCATAAGTTGTTTGTCCTGTTGGTGATGAGGCTGTTTGGTTAAACATTGTGTCAGACAGACAGGAAGAAGCTCCAGTCTGTACCAATACTGAACAAAACTATCCTGTTCACCGTGCATCAGACAGTAGCAAACATCCTAGTGTCTGTTGCTATTGGACATTGATCATTCCAAACCCACCATTCACTGATGACCAGTAGAAGCACATAAATCAGCAGATTTCAGCATCTAGTGTGAGAGCAAAAAGGGAAAGGGAGGGTCAGGAGAAGTGGTGTGACATACAGTGCGAGAAGTGTAAAGGGAGATGGTCAGTGGAAGGGTATGTAACATCAGAATGGGCAATGAAAGGTAAGTAGGAGGGTAAGGATCGAATAGGAAGGGAGGATGAGGTGTGCCAGAAGGCGCATCAGTGGCAGGAAAAGCATAGAGTTGGAAAAGTGAGATTGATGGACAATCAACATCACTGTTCAGGATAATTGGGATCTGGTTTCCTTTGAAAATTAAGAAAAGATTCCTCATACGTTTTTCTTGTTTCTTGATTCTTGTTCATATTGTACAATCACCCTGCATTTCTGTATCTCCGTCAAATGCAGACAGTGTTTTCTTTTTCCCCAATGCATTATTGCAACATGATGTCACTTTTTAAATCAATATTCACAACGATGGGTCCTTGTTCTTTTAATTTGATTCCAATCTAACGTAGAAATGAGAATGTGAATTGATCTTCTACAGTGTGTATATAATGTAGAAATTAATTTAATCTTTACCCTCATCACTCTAGCTCTTTCAAACAAACTAAATGAATGAGCCTGCGTCCATCCTGCACATGAAAAGAAAACTCTTCAGCTCTCACTATTGCAGCAAATTTATCACAGAAAGAGTTGCAAGCCCGCATCAAATTGAACTGTCGCAGTGCACAGTGCCAAAAGCTAGTCCAAAATTAATTATATACAAGTCTTATGAATAATATATGCAGAGGGGCGGAGTGTAAAAGCAGAATTCAGCTCCATGTCCAAAATATTATTTGTAGCTTCCTCATAAAAGACCTCAACTGCATCACGCTGTAAATTCACCAAAACATGAAAAACAAGCGACTGGAATTCACAATTCATCCTCTGCAACAGATCTGTAGAACAGGTAGAAAATCAAGGTTTGTACCTGACATTCATAAATAGAACATAGAACATTACAGCGCAGTACAGGCCCTTCGGCCCTCGATGTTGCTCCGCCCTGCCATATTAATCTGAAGCCCATCCCACCTATGCTATTCCATGTACGTCCATATGCCTGTCCAATGACGATTTAAATTGGCCAATCTACTACCGGCACAGCATTTCATATCCTTACTCCTCTCTGAGTAAAGAAACTACCTATGACATCTGTCTTATACCTATCTCCCCTCACTTTAAATTTGCGTCCCCTCGTGTTTGCCGTTCCCATACTTGGAAAAAGGCTCTCCCTGTGCACCCTATCTAACCCTCTGATTATCTTGTATGTCTCTATCAAGTCACCTCTCAACCTTCTTCTCTCTAACGAGAACAGCCTCAAGGTCCTCAGCCTTTCCTCGTAAGACATTCCGTCCATATCAGGCAACATCCTAGAAAATGTCCTCTGCACCCTTTCCAAAGCTTCCACATCCTTCTTATAATGTTGTGACCAGAACTATATACAATACTCCAGTGTGGCTGTACCAGAGCTTTGTACAGCTGCAGCATAACCTCCTGGTTTCGGAACTCAATCTCTGTATTAATAGAGGCCAAAACACTGTATGCCTTCTTAACAACCCTGTCAATCTGGGTGGCAACTTTCAGGGATCTGTGTACATGGACACCGAGATCTCTCTGCTCATCTGCACTCCCAAGAATCTTATTCTTAGCCCAGTACTTTGCATTCCGATTACTCCGTCCAAAGTATATCACCTCACACTTGTCCACATTAAACTCCATTTGCCACCTCTCAGCCCAGCTCTGCATCCTATCTATGTCTCTCTGCAACCTACTACATCCTTCGTCACTATCTACAACTCCACCGACCTTAGTGTCGTCCACAAATTTATTAACCCACCCTTCTAAGCTGTCAGCCAGGTCAATCATAAAAATGACGAACAATAGTGGACCCAAAACCAACCCTTGCAGTATGCTGCTAGTAACTGGACACCAAGATGAACATGTTCGATCAACTACAACACTTTGTTTTCTTTCAGCAAGCCAGTTCCTGATCCAAACTGCTATGTCTCCCATAATCCCATTGCTCGGCATTTAGTACAATCACCGACTCTGAGGAACCTTATCGAATGCCTTGCTGAAATCCATGCCCACCACATCAATCAGTTTACTCTCATCTACCTGTTTGGTCACTTTGTCAAAAATATCAATAAGATTCGTTAGGCACGCCCTACCCTTCACAAAACCGTGCTGACTGTCCCTGATCAGATTATTCTTTGCTAGATGGTCTTAAATCCTATCTCTTATAACCTTTTCCAACACTTTACCAACAACTGAAGTGAGACTCACTGGTCTGTAATTACCATGGTTGTCTCTACTACCCTTTTTGAACAAGGGAACCATATTTGTTATCCTTCAGTCCTCAGGCACTATTCCTGTAGACAATGTTTTGAAGTTCAATGCCAAAACGGGCAATATCTTCCCTTGCTTCCCAAAGAATCCTAGGATAGATACCATCCAGCCCAAGGGACTTGTCTATTTTCACACTCTGCAGTATTTCTAATACCTCTTTCTTATGAACCTCAATCTCTTCTAGTCTAGATGCAAGTATTTCTGTATCTTCCTCGCCAACATTTTCATTTTCTATAGTGAACATTATCGAAAAATATTTATTTCGTGCTTCCCCTATCTCCTCTGATTCCACACACAACTTCCCACTATCATCCTTGATTGGCCCTAATTTAATTCTCGTCATTCTTTTATTCTGGACATACCTATGGAAAGCCTTAGGGTTTACCCTGATCCTATCCGCCAACAACTTCTCATGTCTCCTCCTGGCTTTTCTGAGCTCTTTTTGGGTCTTTCCTGATTTCCATGTAACCCACAAGTGCCCGAACTGAGTTTTCACATTTTGTTCTAACATAAGCCTTCTTCATCTTCTTGACCAGGGATTCGACTTCCTTCAGGTAAAAACAATGCCTGCAGATGCTGGAAAGCAAATACTGGATTAGTGATGCTGGGAGAGCACAGCAGTTCAGGCAGCACTGCCTTTATTCCTGATGAAGGGCTTTTGCCCGAAACGTCGATTTCGCTGCTCGTTGGATGCTGCCTGATCTGCAGTGCTCTTCCAGCACCACTAATCCAGTATTTGCTTTCCAGCAACTGCAGTCATTGTTTTTACCTCATTGATTTTAACCCGACTGCGAATCCTCTTGCAACGATGCCTGCCTTGAAGAAGTTTTCCTCCTCTCTCTACAAGAATCTCAGGAAGTCCCTCTCCCACTGCAACTCCCAGGTCATTTCCTCTGCTCTGAAGCTCTTCAACCATGTCGTGAACTCTATGCTACTCTCTCCCCACCCCCACCCTCCTCTAGCTTATCTCTCCAAGCTTCAGGCTCACTGCCTTTATTCCTGAAGGGCTTTTGCCCGAAACGTCGATTTCGCTGCTCGTTGGATGCTGCCTGAACTGCTGTGCTCTTCCAGCACCACTAATCCAGTATTCGACTTCCTTAGTAAACCAAGGCTCACACGTTCGAAAACGTCCTCCCTGCCTGACAGTTGCATACTTATCTAGGACACATAGGAGCTTTTCCTTGAATAAGCTCCACATTTTTAATGTGGTCATCCCCTGCAGCTTCCTTCCCCATTCTATGCTTCCTAAATATTTCCAAATTGCATCGTACTTTCCCTTCCCCCAGATGTAACTCCTGCTCGGTGGAGTACACCTATCCCTTTCCATCACTAAAGTAAACCTGGCAGAATTGTGATCGCTGAATCCAAAGTGCTCACCTGCTTCCAGATCTAACACGTGGCCAGGCTTGTTTCCCAGTACTAAATCTAAAGTGGCTTTGTACCTTGTTGGCCTGTCTACTTAATGTGTCAGGAAGCCCTCCTAAACACACTGGACATAAACTGACCCATTTATAGTACTCGTAGAGTCGTAGTCCCAGTCAATATTTTGATACTTCAAGTCCCCCATGACAACTTCCCTGCCTCTCTCACTCCTTTCGAGAATCATCTTTGCTATCCTTTCCTCTACATCTCTGGGACTATTTGGAGGACTATAGAAAACTCCCAGCATGTTGACTTCTCCTTTCCTGTTTGTAACCTCAGCCCATAATACTTCAGTTAAGGAGTTCCCAAACATCCTTTCTACAACTGTAATATTGTCCCTGATCAACAATGCCACACCTCCCCTCTTTTACCATCTTCTCTGTTCTTACAGAAAAATTTGAATCCCGGAACCTGCAACAGCCATTCCTCTCCCTGCTCTATCCATGTCTCCGTAATGGCCACAACATCGAAGTCCCTACCCACGCTGCCAGTTCACCCACTTTATTTCGGATGCTCCTTGCGTTGAAGTACACACACCTCAAACCAGGTTCTCGCTTGCCAGTGCCAGATACTTGATTTTGGAACTCCTTACTCTCATCCTCTTCTGTACCTGTCCTACAATTTTGGTTCCGATCCCCCTGCTGTATTAGTTTAAATCCACATTAATAGCTTTGGTGAATTTCCGACTCAGGATATTTGTACCCCTCTGGTTTAGATGAAAACCATCCTGCTTTTAGAGGTCCCACCTACCCCAGAAAAAGCTCCAATTATCCAAAAATCCGCAACCCTCCCTCCTGCGCCACGTGCTCAACTCCTTTCTCTCCCTATTCCTCACCTCACTAGCACGTGGCAAGGGCAGCAAACCAGAGAAAACAACTCTGTTTGTCCTAGCTCTAAGATTCCATCTTAGCTCTCTGAATTTCTGCCTCAAGTCCCCATCTCCCTTTTGACCTATGTCGTTGGTGCCAATGTGGACCACGACTTGGGTCTGCTCTCCCTCCCCCCGAAGGAACCCAAAAACATGATCAGAGACATCACGATCCCTGGCACCCGGGACACAACATACCAACTGTGAGTCTCTCTCGCCCCACAGAACCTCCTATCTGTTCCCCCTAACTATCGAGTCCCCAATGACTACTGCTCTGCTCCTCTTCCACCTTCACTTCTGAGCAGCAGGTGCCCCATTGCTTTCCCCTGGTAAGTCATCGCCCCACCCCAACAGTATCCAAAATGGTATACTTATTGTTGAGGGTAATGGCCACAGGGGATCCCTGCACTGCCTGCCGGTTCCCTTTATGTCTCCTAACTGTCACCCATCTGTCTTTTTCTTTTATGTGGGTAGTGACTACCTCTCTGTAAGTCCTGCCAATAACCCCATCTGCCTTCCGAAAGATCCGAAGTTCATCCAACACCAGCTCCAGTTCCCTAACGCTGTTTTCGCGTTGGGTGCACTTCCCACAGATGTAATCAGCAGGAACACTAGTGGTGACCCTTCCCACATTCTGCAAGAGGAACATTCCACTTCCGTTAACTCCATTCCCACTATTCTAACTCCCGAAGTGACTACTTAAAAAAAGGATTAGGAAATAAACTAGTTATCGAGTAGTGTCTCTGGTATCACAACCACGCAAATATAACCTGTTATGCTTATCCTTCCCTGAAGTCCTTTGCTCGCTTCTCTCTCGCTGGCCTGAAGGTAACAAGTTTAAACATACTTACTGGCCTTCCGGACCATCACCTTGCGCCAACATCACCTCCTCCTGGCTCCCCCCTCTCGCTGCTCCGAAATGTTGATGATATTAATGTGAGAGATAGGGGGGAAGGGGTGTTGGAGAATAATAAACAATGTTATGGATGCCACAACGATAGGCCAGATGGGTCACGGTGAGGAGGAACGTGTTAGGTTACAGGAGGGTGCACATTGATTGTTCAGATGGCCAGATCAATGACCGATAAAAATTAGCACTGAAAGATGTGAGATGCTGCACTTTGGAAGAAGTAACAAGACAAAAGAGAACTCAAACCAAGAAGATAGGTTAGTCTTGCTTTTGGAGCAGAGAAGGGTGAGGGTGACAATGCAGCAAAAATGACAGAGGTGTATAAGAGCATGAGAGGTATGGGCAGGGTGAACAGACAGCAGCTGGTCGCCTTAATAAAACGGTCAAACAAATACTTGAAGCGAAATAGAAGATATTGAGAGTGGATTTGGGGAATGCGTTTTGAACCCAGAGGATGGTTTGTGTCTAGAATGCATTGCCTGGGAGGGTAGTTCAGGAAGGTAACCTCACAAACTTAATAAAACACGAGCACCAGCACTGGATGGTGCAGACTCGATTGGCCGTGTCTTTATACATGATTCCATGTGGTGGCAGCCATGAAAGCTCAGAAACATTCTGAAGCACCAACCAACGGTACTTGTTGGTTTGTTCTGACGAATTGTGCTCAGTCAGTGGCGAGATTACAAGTCAACATAATCCCATGGAGTATCAGCACTCACTCAACCTAGGACAGCCCAGCCATCTGTTAATATATCCAGAATAAATCACATGCTCAGTGCAAGCATCGTCCTTCCAAAGCAATAACATAATTCCAACTGTTTGACACCATTATTTTAAGGACACCAATAACATAGACACAGACTTCCCTTCATTACTATATAGATTTGTATCTGTAAGGTTACTATTTCTCAGAAAATTTATAAACTCCATCCTATATGCTTGCTTTGATAATGAGTCAGTTTTCCTGTTTTCCTGTGAGCTGTTCATTACAGCATGGCGGCTTGTGTAACACTCCATCCACCACCAGTAATATTTACTCCCAGCTAACTCAACACATGAGATGCATTGCTGGTACACCATCCTACCAGCCACTTGGACGGACCAACATCAACTGGACTGGAAAGTCGCAAGGGCAAAATACTGGTCTAGCTCCATTAAAATTCCAAATGAATTGAAACGACAATCGGATTTTCTATAATTATTGAAAAATGCAGAGTCTGTTTTTATTGAGCTGATGAGTTTGCCACTGTTTTTATCGCTGTGTTATCTATGTCCATGAAACCATTTTGTGCATAAAAGAATAAAAATCGCTCAGGTAACAGAATGACTCACAGAGTCATAGAGATGTACAGCATGGAAACAGACCCTTCGGTCCAACCATTCCATGCCGACCAGATTTCCCAACCCAATCTAATCCCATCTGCCAGCATCCGGCCCATATCCCTCCAACACATTCCTATTCATATACACATACAAATGCTTCTGAAATATTACAAATGTACCAGCCTTCACCACATCGGCTGGCACCTCATTCCATACACGTACCACCCTCTGCGTGAAAACAGTGTCCCTGACATCTCTTTTATATCTATCCCCTCTCACCCTAAACCTCTGCCCTCTAGTTCTGGGCTCCCCGACCCCAGGGGAAAAGACTTTGTCTATTTATCCTATCCATGCTCCTCATACTTTTATAAACCTCTATAAGGTCGCCCCTCTGCCTCCAATGCTCCAGGGAAAACAGCCCCAGCCTGTTCAGCCTCTCCCCGTAGCTCAGATGCTCCAACTCTGGCAACATCCTTGTAAATCTTTTCTGAAAGGAGACCAGAATTGCAGGCGATAGTCCAACAGTGGCCTAACCAATGTCCTGTACAGCCGCAAAATGATCTCCCAACTCCTGTACTCAATACTCTGTGCAATAAAGGAAAGCATACCAAACGCCTTCTTCACTATCCTATCTACCTGCGATTCCACTTTCAAGAAGCTATGAACCTGCACTCCAAGATATCTTTGTTCAGCAACACTCCCTAGGACTTTATCATTAAGTGTATAAAAAGACAATGCAGCATTTTAGCAAAAACGGCCAGGGCATTGTAGGCTATAAGTCTTCAGGTAACTGGGAACAATGTACATTGGTGTTTTCTGGCTGGCGTAGATGTATTGGGCTGAGGGCCTGTTTATACACTGTATGACTATCACTTTATTTGTTGAAAACAAAGAATGTAGTCTCACTATTTCTAGAGCTTGTGAGCATCAAGTGCAGAGGAATGCAATCTCCAAGGTCACACAGCACACCGACCTGAAGCTATATCATTCTGCCTTCTCTATCAAATGGATCAGAACCCCATTTCTCTCTTTGTAACGTACCTGTTAGTGTTCCTGCACCACAAGAACCCCTGGGGTTTATCACCATATTCTGAATAGAAATTACACATAGGCAACAAAATGATGGCCTCGCTAATGAAACTCACCTCGCAACAAGAACTGAAACGAATGAGCAGAATTCAAGTTATCCATTCGACCCAATCTGATTCCTAAAGCAGTTTCAAGGCAGATTTTCATTTTGCCCGATGCTCCTGACCTTTCTCCAAAACCACGAAACTTCCCTGAGTGCTTTTGAGTGCTGTTTAAAAGTCGCATGTGGAAACCTGTGCCCAAAAATCTGAAAGGAAATGTCTCCATGTTCATGAGAATCATCTCATAATTTTTTCAGTATCTAAAGTCAACAGAAATGCTGAAAGTAGCATCAGGGGTAAGTCACCAATACAGCTCAGTCATGCGATAAGATCGTGGATGATCTGATTGTGACATCAATCACACATTCCTCCTTTTCCCTTACAACTTTAGTGCATCATTGTTAGTCAAGAATCTGCCTCCTTCTGCCTTAGGAATATTCAATGTTTTATCCTCCATTGCTATCTGGGAAGAGTTCACAAATACACGACACTTTGAGAAGATTAAAATATCCAACATCTTCTTAACTGAGATAACCTTCAGTTTCATAGTCCATCCCTTCCTGGTAATCTCTCACACAAGCTGAAATATGGTTTCAGAATTCAACATGAAAAGACTACTTAGAATATCCTGGGGTGACCAAGATCACATGTTGTTCGCCTAAATTCCAGCAGATCCACAGTCAGTCTGTTCAAGATTTCCACCTGAAATAAACGTTCCACATTGGAGTCAGTTGAGTGAATCTTCTCTGGACTGATTTGCGTGTCAGTATGACTGTTGTTCTCTCGCCACTACTCTGCAAAACTGAAGAAAATTTCCCCTAATTTTGAATGTATTCTGTTTCCAAAAATGTCTACATTTATTTTACCACCCCCAAAACTTTATGCACACAAAGTTTTTATTTTGTAATCCAGGTGCCCGGTTCTTCTGCACCTCAAGCCAATCTCTCCATTGAAATAATACACTGCCTTTCGATTCAACCCGCCAACATCTTTGAGCGCACAGACAATACATCCTACGATGCTCCATACAACAATATTTTTCTGTTCACTTGACCCACCTTAATCTCTTTATAGACTCAAGTCCTCTTCATACGATGTTTTTCCAACAGTTTCAAAAGTTTGCATTCTTCCATAGCACACACAGAACATTTGGCCAAAGAAATAGTTTGTGGCCACATTCCAATGGAATTGGCAATGTAATATTTTTAATTAATATCAAACCAAGAACTTGTGACAATGCTAAATTGTTTTGCAGTCCCACCACTCAGTTTCCAAAACTCAAAGTAAGGACAGATGGTGTAGAATCTGTGTGGTTAGAATTGGGGAACGGCAAAGGTGAAAAACCATAGTTGGAGTTATGTACAGGTCCACGAACCGTTGTTAGGAGCAGGGGCGGATGTCACATCAGGATGTAGAAAAGATGTGTAGGAAAGGCAAAGTTACAGTGATTGGGAGGAATTCAACATACAGCTGGACTGGGAAAATCAGGTTGGCAGAGGTTTGCAAGGAAAGGAATTTGTGGAATGCCTACGAGGTGGCTTGTTTTGGAGCAGCTTATGGTGCAGTCAACGAGGGAACGGGCAATACTGGATTTAGAATTGTGCAATGAGGCAGACTTGATAAGAGAGCTTAAGGTAAAGAAACCTTTATGAGGCAGTAATCATAATATCATTGAACCTACTCTTCAATTTGAGAGGGTGAAGGTAGAATCAGAGTTAACAATATTACCACTGAATAAAAGCAACTACAAAGGCATGAGGGAGGAACTGGGGTAAATTGACTGGGAGAGTAGGCTAGCAGGAAAGACAGTGGGACAGTAATGGCGGGAGTTTCTGGGAGTAATTCAGGAGACACAGCAGAAATTCATCCCAAGCTAAAAGAAGCATGGTATAGGGAGGATGAAGCAACAACGGCTGACAGGGCATATCAGGGATAGCGTAAAAGCAAAAGAGAAATCAGATAACATGGCAAATGGCAATGGGAAACCAAAGGATTTGGAAACTTACAGTTACCAATAGAGGGCAACAAAATAAGAAATAGGTGGAAGAAGATTAAATATGAGGGTAAGCTAGCCGGTAATATAAAAGACTGTAAGAGATTCTTTAGATATGTAAAGGGAAAAAGAGAGGCAGAAATGCTCATTGGTCGTGGAATACGACGCTGTTGATATAGTAATAGGGAAAAAATAATGGCTGAGAAACTGAACAATTATTTAATGTCACATATCACAGTGAAAGACACGAATAGTATCCCAAAAATTCAAGATAGCGAAGGGACAGAGCTTATTAGGAGACGTTGCTCGAAAAACTAAATGGGTAAATAAACTGGACAATAACCCAGAGTTCCAAGGGAGATAGCTGAAGAAATAATGAAGACATTTGTGGTGATCTTTCATAAATTTCTAGAATCAGGGAGAGGCTCAAAAGACGAGAAAATTGCAAACGTGACGGCCTCTTTAAAAAGGGAATAAGGCAAAAAAGGCAGAAAGTGACAGACCAATTAACCTAACCTCAGTCATGTGTAAGATCCTAGAATCCATTGTGAAGGATGAGATTCTGAATACTTGCAAGTGAAATGTAAAATTGGGCAAAGTCAGTATGGTGTCATCAAGAGGACGTCTTGCCTCAGAAATCTGTAAGAGTTATTTGAGGATGTAACAAGCAAGTGAGACAAAGGAAAGCCAGTCGATGTTATCCACCTGAAATTCAAGAACGACTTTGGCAAGGTGCCGCACAGGAGGCTGCTGAGTTAAATAAGGCCCCATTTTGGTCGAGGTAAGTTACTAGTGTGTGCAGAAGCTTGGCTGCCTGGCAGCAAGTAGAGAGTGGGGATAAAAACGTTCTTCTTGGGATAGCAGCCGATGACAACTTGTATTCCACATGGCTCAGTGTTGGGACCACAACTTTTTACTTTGTGCATTAACGATCTACATTAAGGAACTGAGAGTATTGTGGCGAGGTTTTCAGATGATACAAAGGTAGTTGCAGGGACAGGCAGCATTGAGATGACAGGGAGGCTGCAGAAGGATTTAGACAGGGTAGGAGAGTGGGCAAAGAAGTGGCAGATGGAGTACATCTTGGGAAAACCTGAAGTGATGCACTTTGTGAAGAGGGAGAGAGGCATGGAGAGAGAAAATTCAGAAGTCTGAAGAGCAAAGAGAGTTGCGAGTTGTAGTACAGGATTGTCTCATGGTAAACTTGCAGGTTGAGTCAATAGTTAGGAAGGTGTTGTATCTGCCGCACAGTTTGCTTAAATTCTTTCCATTCAGCAAAAGAATTGAGTCAACTCTTACAAACAATAATATTTGTTTATTGAGCACAATCAATGTTAGTCCAATAAAGTTTTCTATAAAGTAATGAAAAATATTGTAAACTGTCTTATGTTTTAACTTAACTTTGACTGTGTACCACCTCACTCGAACTTGGCCAGGCTCCACATGGTGATGCCTTCTTATTCTTCCGATGGTCTTGGAGTTGTTTTCTTTCTCAGTGGTTATTCTCCAGTTGCCGCACTCTGTGGGGTTTTGAGGTGATTCTTATCCTTCTAAGTCTTCAAGCCCTTGGAAGTGTATGGAGGATCTGCCAATGGAATGATCAAGTTCATTTACCCAGATCAATCAGACTCAACCAGGGGTTGGCATATTGATGGCCCAAGGGCGACATTCCATTGTATCATTCAAGTCCAATTTCAGGTGGGTATTGCAGGGTCTGTAACTGTCAGGTTTTTTTGCAAACCGTCTGTGGGGAGCTGCAGCTTGGCTGGATTCTGTAGCATATGGATTAGCAGAGAGCTTACTCAAGGCTGGGATCCATTTCCAAGAATGCTTTAATTATTGTTCATTTTTAGAACTCCTTGGTAAGTTTATTAATGTCCATCATGTGTTCATTGTTCCTGGTGGCCTATTCAGTCAGAAAGACAAATACAGTGACGGCATTCATTTTGAGATTACTTTAATATTAAAGCAGGGATGGATTGATGAGGTTTTACAAGACTCTAATCAGACCATATTTGGAGTATTTTTGCAATAGCATCATTTAAGATATATCTAGACAGATACAAGAATGTGCAGGCAGCAAAGGGATACAGACCCTCAGAAAATATGCGACAGATTTAGACAGAGGCTCTGGATCGGTGCAGGCTTGGAGGGCGAAAGGGCCTGCTGCTGTGCTGAAATTTTCTTTATTAGTCGTTCTTCATTTTTAATTCTAAAGATTTCAAATTTTCAACTTATTGTATGTTACAATTTAATAACATAAACCATTTATGTATTTGACAGTGCATGTTAAATTATTGTCATTTCTAAATTCGAGTCAGAGAGTCATAGAGATGTACAGCATGAAAACAGACCCTTTGGTCCAACTCAGCCATTCCGACCAGATATCCCAACCCAATCTAGTCTCACCTGCCCGCACCCAGGCCATATCCCTCCAAACTCTTCCTATTTATATACCCATCCAGATGCCTTTTAAATGTTGCAATTGTACCAGCCTCCACCACTTCCTCTGGCAGCTCATTCCATACACGTACCACCCTCTGCGTGAAAAAGTTGCCCCTTCGGTGTCTTTTATATTTTTCCTCTTTCACGCTAAACCTCTTACCTCGAGTTCTGGACTCCCCCACACCTGGGAGAACACCTTGTCTATTTACTCTATCCATGCCCCTCGTGATTTTATAAAACTCGATAAGGTCACCCCTCAGCCTCCGGCACTCCAGGGAAAACTGCCCTAGCCTATTCAGGCTCTCCTTACAGCTGAAATACTCCAACCCTTGCAACATCCTTGCAAATCCTTTCTGAACCCTTTCAAGTTTCACAACTTCTTTCCGAGAGGAAGGAGGCCAGAATTGCACACAATATTCCAAAAGTGACCTCACCAACTTCCTTTATAGCCACAACATGACCTTCCAACTCCTGTACTCAATACTCTGACCAGTAAAGGAAAGCATATGAAACGTCTTCACTATCTTATCTATCTATGACTCTACTTTCAAGGAACAATGAACCTGCACTCCAAGGTCTCTTTGGTCAGCAACACTCCCTACGACATCACCATTCGGAGTATAAGACCTGTTAAAATTTGCTTTCCCAAAATGCAGCACCTCACATTTATGTATATTAAACTCCATCTGTCACTCCTAAGCCCATTGGCCCATCTGATCCTGTTGCAATCCGAGGTAATCTTCTTTGCTGTTCTCTACACCTCCAATTTTGGTGTTATCTGTAAACTTACTAACTATACCTCTTATGCTCACATTGAAATCACTTATATAAATGACAAAAAGTAGTGGACCCAGCACAGATCCTTGTGGCACTCCACTAGTCACAGGCCTCCAGTCTGAAAAACAACTCTCCACCACCACCCTCTGCCTTCTACATTTGAGCCAGTTCTGGCTCCAAATGGCTACTTCTCCCTCTATTCCATGACATCTAACCTGACTAACCAGTCTCCCATGGGGATCCTTGTCGAACAACTTACTGAAGTTCAAATAAATCATGTCCACCACTCTTCCGTCATCAATCATTATTGTTACTTTGGCAAAAAATTCAAAGAAGGTTGTGAGATATGATTTCCCACGCGTAAAGCCATGTTGACTATCCCGAATCAGTCCTTGCCTTTCCAAATACTTGTACATCCTGTCCCTCAGGATTCCCCCCAACAACGTGCCCACCACCGCTGTCAGGCTCTCTGGTCTATACTTTCCTGGCTTGTCCTTACCAACTTTCTTAAACATTGGCACCACATTCACCAACCTCCAGTCCTCTGGCACCTTAGCTATGACTAGCAATGATACAAATATCTCAGTAACAGGACCAGCAATCTGTTCCCTGGCTTCCCACAGAGTTCTCTGGACACCTGATCAGGTTCCAGGGATTTATCCACTTTTATACTTTTCAAGACATCCAGCACATCCTCCTCTGTAATAAGAACATTTTGAAGTTGTCACCATTTATTTCCTTACGTTCTATATCTTCCATGTCTTTGCCAACAGTAAACATTGATGCAAAATACCCATTTAGTATCGCCCCCAACGCCTGCATTCCACACACATGATTCGAAGCCGATCTTTGAGGGGGGCTGTTCTTTCCCTATTTACCATTTTGTCCTTAATGTCTTTGTAAAATCCTTTTGGAAATTCCTTAATTCTATTTGCCAATGTTATTTCATGTCCCCTTTTTGCCCTCCTGATTTCCCTCTTAAGTATATTCATATTGTCTTTTGTACTCTTCTAAGGGTTCACTCGATCTACCTTGTCTGTACCTGTCATATGCTCCCTTCTTTTTCTTAACCAGACCCCCAATTTCTTTAGTCAAGCAGCATTACCTATATCTACTATCCCTTCCTTTCACCGTAACAGGAATATACTGTCTCTGGATTCCGTTATCTAATTTCTGAATGCTTCCCACTTTCCAGCTGCCCTTTTATCTGCGAACATCTGCTTCCAGACAGCTTTTGAAAGTTCTTGCCTAATATCATCAAAATTAGCCTTATTCCAATTTAGAACTTCAACTTTTAGATCTGGTCTATCATTTTCCATCACTATTTTAAAACTAATAGAACTGTTGGCAAATAGCTGAAGCTCACACACTTCAGTGAGAATTAAATCGATTGATTATATTTAAATGTGCAGAAAGATAATTCTATCTGATTGTTCAATCGCTTTGCTCACTCTGAATATGCAATCAGTCAGAGGTCAACCACTTTGCAAATGATATAGCCACAATGTATGCATTTGAATACTGGCATTTGGTGTATAATTATGATCACCAGAATAATCAGATAAGATTTTCTTTTTGGTATAAAACAAAACGCACACTCTTTACTTTTGTATCATAAAAAGTTGATACCTGTTTACATTTTAGTTCCATCAATATAGAACGAACCTAATTATTTTCAGAGATGATGCAATTATTGTTCAGTTGAATAACTGTAGTTCATATCTCATCATTGCCGAATTCACAAACATGGCTAACTCCTGATCATTGTTCAGGTCAGTAAACCCACCACGTTGCAATCATTGCCGACATGAAAAATGGATTCCAAAAGGCCTGAATTCAGGCACCGTGCTACTGAACCTCACAGCTGCCTGTGACACTGAGTGAGATACTAGCCTGCTCCAGAATCTTACCAGAAAGTTTCCAGCCTGGGTCAGGACAATCATTCAAACATTCCTTCAAAGTAAATCATCTGGATTCCATGTTGGGCAGGAGGAAACTAGCCAACACGCTATCAGTCATCACTCCTGATGAAGGGCTTATGCCTGAAACATCGACTTTCCTGCATCTTGGATGCTGCCTGACCTGCTGTGCTCTTTCAGCACCGCTCTAATCTAGACTCTGGTTTCCAGCATCTGCAGTCCTTGTTTTTACCTATCAATGTTCTCAGTGTCTAAAAAATACGTCTAAATTAGATACCAATGTTTGATCAGGAACCAGATCTTACAAATTCATCTTCAGTCAGAGCATGACCCAGAGAGCATTGTATGGACATGGAGTGTCAGAATCACATGGTATTGCTTATGGTGCTGACAGCTGGCATGTTCCCCATACTACCTACATCTGCTCCCTGGTCCAGAGCTGTGTGAACATGTTCACAATTGACAGTTTTCTGCAGCATCTTGTGTCTCACTGTGAATCCTCTGAAATTATATCCAATAAAGGTACCTTCACATTCACCAGTATCAAATAAAATTGTACATGTCTGTGGATAGTCAGATATTAATACATGGATCACCAAACAGAATGTATCTGAAGAAACCAGGAGCTAACGACAAACCAAAAATCAGTTTAATAACTAAACTTGGTGGATTTTGTCTGGTCGAGGTAACCACACATATTGTGCTAGCACTCAGCTGACTGTAACCATGCACACCATAACTGGAAGTCTTGGCCTAACGCCCCTTCCAGCTTCCTGACCTCTCACACCTCACTCCCTCACACATTCACCAATGATGAGAATCCACCAGCTGAGAGAAACTTGGAACATGGAACAGTACAGCACAATAAGAGCCCTTCAGCCCTCAATACTTTGCCGACCTTTTATCCTACTCTAAGATCAGACTAACCTAGATAACCTTCAATGCACTAGCTTCCATGTGCCTATCCAAGAGTCTTCTTAATTATCCCAAATGTATCTGACTCTATTTCTATCACTGCCCGTGCATTCCACCCACACCACTCTCTGTGTAAAGCAGCTATCTCTGACATCTCCCCAAAACCTTCCTCCAATCACCTTAAAATTACGCCTCTGGTAGATGGCCATTTCTGCCATGGGATTAGACTCCCATATCCAATCTTTGTCTCTCAACATTTGTACACCTCTATCAAGTCAGCTGTCATTCTTCTTCGCTCCAGGGAGAAAATCCGTAGCTCCCTCAAACTTTCTTCTAAGACATGTCCTCCAGTCCAGGCAGCATCCTGGCAAATCTCCTCTGCACACTCTTTAAGGCTTCCACATCCTTCTTATGATGAGGCAAACAGAACTGAACACAATATTCCAAATGTGTTTGAACCACAGCTTTATAGAGTTAAGCATTAACCTCACTGCTCTTAAACTCAATCCCCCTGCTAATGAAAGCCAACACACCATACACCTTCTTAACAACTTTATCAACTTGGCTGACAATTTTGTGGGACCTATGGACATGGACCCCAAGATCCCTCTGTTCCTCCCCATTGCCATGAATTCTGCCTTTATCTCTGTATTCTGTATTCAAATGCAACTTTCCAAAACAAATCACTTCACGCTTAAGGTTGAACTTTATCTGCCAATTATGAGTCCAGCGCTGCATCCTATCAATGTTCTGTTGCAACCTACAACAGCCCTCCACACTATCCACAACTCCATCAACCTGCACGTCTTCGGTAAACTTACTAACCCACCATTCCACTTCCATATCAAAGTCATTTATAAAAATCACAAACAGCACAGGTCCTAGAACCGATCCCTGTGGAACACCACTGGTCTCTGAGCTCCAGGCTGAATACATTCCATCTGCTACCATCCCTCTGTCTTCTATGGGCCAGCCACGCCCGTATCCAGAGAGCCACATTTCCCTGCGTCCCATGCCTCCTTCCCTTCTGAATGAGCCTACAATGGGGAACCTTATCAAACGCCTTCTAAAATTCGTGTTCACCACATCTACCGATCTACCTTCATCAACATGAATTTTTCACATCTTCAAATAATTCAATAAGGTTTGTGAGGCATGACCTCCTATCTCTAATCAAATTATCATTTTCTAAGGAATTGTAAATCCTGTCTCTCAGAAGCGTCTCCAATACTTTGCCCACTACTGATGTAAGACTGACTGTTCGATCATTCCCAGGATTTTCCCGATTCTTTTCCTTGAACAAGGGAATAATATTTGCCACACTCCAATCATCTGGCCGCACTCTAGTGGACAGTGAAGACACAACGATCATCACCAAAGGCACACCAATCTCATTTTTGAGTGCGAGCAGCAGCTAAGGTAAGGCAGCTTGTTTTAAAATTACTTACCGGTAGCGAGCAGCGGTGTTTTTTTTTCTCTCTTCACAGAAAGAGCGGGAGCAGAAGGAGGAAGTGACGAAGACCAAAGGGGCAGCCGGGACCCGGAAGCAGGTGTTTTTCCCATAAAAGCACGCAGGAGAGGAACCCGAGGCACTACAGAGGCAG
This sequence comes from Chiloscyllium punctatum, assembly GCF_047496795.1. Classification (NCBI taxonomy): domain Eukaryota; kingdom Metazoa; phylum Chordata; class Chondrichthyes; order Orectolobiformes; family Hemiscylliidae; genus Chiloscyllium; species Chiloscyllium punctatum. Next base: position 336,559 of record NW_027309940.1, read on the forward strand.
TGCCTCCCACCTGCCCTCCTCCTCTAACCTAATAATAAGACCTGCTATGTAAGTAGGTAGGTGCTGCATTTTGCTTGTTCTATTGGTTAGACCCTTTTTTTTAAAGGTTACTTTTAGAGGGATGGCAGTGAAGGCAGCGCAATGTTCCTCTTGCACTATGTTTGAGGGAAGGGATGCCATGGACGTCCCTGCTGATTACACTTGCAGGAAGTGCACACATCTCCAGCTCCTCCAAGACCGTGTTAGGGAACTGGAGCTGGAGTTGGATGAATTTAGGATCATTTCGGAGGCAGGGGGGATCATAGATCGGAGCTTCAGGGAAGTAGTAACTCCAAAGATTGCAAACAGATGGGTGACAGTGAGGAGGACTGGGAGGAAGCAGCCAGTGCAGGGAACCCCTGCGGCCATTCCCCTCAAGAACAAATATACAGTTTTGGATACTTGTGGGGGGGGGGACTTACCAGGGGTAAGCAATGGGGCTCAGGCCTCTGGCACGGAACCTGTCCCCATTGCTCAGAAGGGAAGGGTGGAGAAGAGCAGAGCAATAGTAATTGGGGACACGATAGTTCGGCGCACAGATAGGCGGTTTTGTGGGGGCGAGAGAGACTCAGGTTTGGTATGTTGCCTCCCAGGTGCAAGGGTACGTGACGTCTCTGATCATGTTTTCCGGGTCCTTAAGGGGGAGGGGGAGCAGCCTGAAGTGGTGGTCCACATTGGCATCAACGACATATGTAGGAGGAGTGCTGAGGATGTTAGGCAGGCTTTCACGGAGCTAGGTTGGAAGCTCATAGTTAGAACAAACAGAGTTGTTGTTTCTGGTTTGTTACCCGTGCCACGTGATAGAGAGTCGAGGAATAGGGAGAGAGAACAGTTAAATGCGTGGCTACAGGGATGGTGCAGGAGGGAGGGATTCCGGTATTTGGATAACTGGGGTTGTTTCTGGGGAAGGTGGGATCTCTATAAACAGGATGGTCTACACCTGAACCTGAGGGGCACCAGTATCCTCGGGGGGAGGTTTGCGAGTGCTCTTGGGGCGGGTGGGGGGTGGGGGTGGTTAAACTAACTCTGCAGGGGCATGGGAACCTAGACTGTAGCTTTAGGGTGCAGGACCTGGAGTGTAGGGAGGTTAGGAACATGGCATCAATCTCAAAGGAGGGTGCCTGTAAACAGGAAAGTGGCTTGAAGTGTGTGTACTTCAATGCAAGAAGTATACGAAATAGGTAGATGAACTTGCAGCGTGGGTTGGTACCTGGGACTTCGATGTTGTGGCTATTACGGAGACATGGGTAGAACAGGGACAGGATTGGCTGTTGCAGGTTCCAGGGTTTAAAAATTTAATAGGGTCAGAGGTGGCGGTACAAGACGGGGAGGTGTGGCATTGCTTGTCAAAGAATGTATTACAGTGGTGGAAAGGACGATGGATGAAGACTCGCCATCTGAGGCAATTTGGGCTGAGGTTAGGAATAGGAAAGGTGAAGTCACCCTGTTAGGAGTTTTTTATTGGCCTCCTAATAGTCCTAGAAACGTAAAAGAAAGGATTGCGAGGATGATTCAGGAGAAGAGTGAAAGTAATAGGGTGGTTGTTATGGGGGGACTTTAACTTTCCTGATATTGACTGGGAAAGCTATAGCTCGAGTTCGTTAGATGGGTCGGTGTTTATCCAATGTGTGCAGGAGGGTTTCCTGACAAAATATGTAGACAGGCCAACAAGGGGTGAGGCCATACTGGATTTGGTTCTGGGTAACGAACCAGGCCAGGTGTTAGAATTAGAGGTAGGTGAGCACTTTGGGGACAGTGACCACAATTCGGTGACTTTTACTCTAGTGATGGAGAGGGATAAGTGTGTACTACAGGGCAAGAGTTATAGCTGGGGGCATGGAAATTATGATGCGGTGAGGCATGACTTAGGATGTGTGGCTTGGAAAAGTAGGCTTCAAGACAAGGGCGTAATTGATATGTTGAGCTTGTTCAAGGAGCAACTATTGAGTGTCCTAGATAAGTATGTACCTGTCAGGCAGGGAGGAAAGGGTCTTGTGAGGGAACCGTGGTTTAATAAGGAATTGGAATCCTTTGTTAAATGGAAGAGGGCGGCCTATGTAAAGATGAGGCGTGAAGGTTCATTTGGGGCGATTGATAGTTATAAGGTAGCCAGGAAGGTTCTGAAGAGAGAGCTAAGAGCAGCAAGGAGGGGACATGAAAAGTCCTTAGGTGGTAGGATTAGGGAAAACCCTAAGGCTTTCTTTAGGTATGTCAGGAATAAAAGAATGACTAGGGTAGGAATAGGTCCAGTCAAGGATAGTAGTGGGAAGTTGTGTGTGGAGGCTGAAGAGATTGGGGAGATACTGAATAAATACTTTTCGTCAGTATTCACTCAGTAAAAGGACATTGTTGCCGATGTGAACACTGAGTCACAATTAATTAGAATGGACGGCTTTGAGGTATGTAGGGAAGAGGTGTTGGAAATTCTGGAAAGGTTGAAAATAGATAAGTCCCCTGGGCCTCATGGCATTTATCCTGGGATTCTTTGGGAAGCAAGGGAGGAGATTGCAGAGCCATTGGCCTTGATTTTTATGTCCTCGTTGTCTTCAGGAAGAGTGCCAGAAGACTGGAGGACAGCAAATGTGGTTCCCTTGTTCAAGAAGGGGAGTAGGGATAACCCTAGTAACTATAGGCCGGTGAGTCTCACTTCTGTTGTGGGCAAAGTCTTAGAGAGAATTGTAAGGGATAGGATTTATGAACATCTGGATAGGAATAATGTGATCAGGGATAGTCAGCATGGTTTTGTGAAGGGCAGGTCGTGCCTCACAAACCTTATTGAATTCTTTGAGAAGGTGACTAAGGAGGTGGACGAGGGGAAAGCGGTAGATGTGGTGTATATGGATTTTAGTAAGGCGTTCGATAAGGTTCCCCATGGTAGGCTACTGCAAAAAATACGGAGGTATGGCATTGAGGATGAGTTGGAGGTTTGGATTAGTAATTGGCTGGCTGGAAGGAGACAGAGGGTCGTAGTTGATGGTAAAGGTTCATCTTGGAGTGCCGTCACTAGCGGTGTTCCGCAAGGATCTGTTTTGGGACCATTGTTGTTTGTCATTTTTATAAATGACCTGGAGGAGGGGCTAGAAGGTTGGGTGAACAAGTTTGCGGATGATACGAAAGTCGGTGGAGTTGTTGACTGTGAAGAAGGATGTGTCAGGTTACAGTGGGATATAGATAAGCTGCAGAGCTGGTCAGAAAGGTGGCAAATGGAGTTCAATGTAGGTAAAGGTGAGGTGATTCACTTTGGTAAGAGTAACAAAAAGATGGGGTACTGGGCTAATGGTCGGATACTTGGTAGTGTGGATGAGCAGAGGGATCTTGGTGTCCATGTACACAGATCTCTGAAAATTGCCACCCAGGTAAATAGTGCGCTGAAGAAGCCATATGCTGTACTGGACTTTATTGGTGGAGGAATTGATTTCTGGAGTCCTGAGGTCATGTTGCTGTTGTATAAGAATCTGGTGCGGCCGCTTCTGGAGTATTGTGTGCAGTTTTTTCGCCATACTATAGGAAGGATGTGGAGGCATTGGAACGGGTGCAGAAGAGGTTTACCAGGATGTTGCCCGGTATGGTAGGAAGATCATATGAGGAAAGGCTGAGGCACTTGGGGCTGTTTTCATTGGAGAAAAGAAGGTTTAGGGATGACTTGATAGAGGTGTATAAGATGATTAGGGGTTTAGAAAGTGTTGATCATAAGAACCTTTTTCCACGTATGGAGTCAGCTATTATGAGGGGGCATAGCTTTAAATTAAGGGGTGGTATGTATAGGACAGATGTTAGGGGTAAATTCTTTACTCAGCGAGTCGTGAGTTTATGGAATGCCCTGCCAGTAGCAGTGATGGACTCTCCCTCTTTATGGGCATTTAAACGGACATTGGATAGGCATATGGAGGATAGTGGGCTAGTGTAGGTTAGGTGGGCTTGGAACGGCGCAACATCGAGGGCCAAAGGGCCTGTACTGCGCTGTATTCTTCTATGTTCTATGTGCTATGTAATCTCTTCCATCACTTCCGGGAGTAACCTAGTGTATACCCCATCTGGCCCAAGGGATTTATCTCTCCTTATGTTTGTGCTTCAATCATTCTGTATTTCCCCTCAACTTGTCTACACCCTGTCCAACCAACTGATTGAATGCTTTCCATTTCAGTGCTATATACCGTGCTGCCTTCCTGAGTAAGTACGGTTCCCAACGTCCTGCGAATCACGGAATCAAAGAAAAAGGAATGCACCAATCCATTCCTGATAAAGAGCTCATGCTTGAACCGTCTACTCTCCTGCTCCTCGGATGCTGCCTGACCTGCTGTGCTTTTCCAGCACCACACTTTTCGACTCTGATCTCCATGAACTGCAGTCCTCACTTTCTCCATTACTGAGGGCTGTCCCCTCTGCACACTGAGCAGGGAATTAACCATGAAAAATCATGTATGAAACATGTATGTGTCGCTGACTGCTCAGTTCTGGAAAGTTGCACTTGATGAATACATTTAAAAAAAAAGAAATTACAATTCAACAAATATTGATTCAGTCCCGGAGTTACAATTTTGGTTCATGGTTTGGGCAGCCTTATAACAAATAGTGAATGATTGAGGAACTCCATGGCACAGAGTATTCCAGGTGTTATATTCCAGCTTACATTAATACTGGCAGTATTATCCGACAGACTGTTGTGATATGGCATGAGTTGACATGGAACTTTTTTGCCATCACAGAGACGTGTTTGAGAGGGGTCAGGGCTAACAACTCAATATTCTGTTGCAATGGAACTATAGTCAGTACAGGAGAGGGTGTTAAAGAGGAGGTGGTGTTGCATTATTAATTAAGGAACAGTTACTGCAGTGAGGAGGGACAATACCTTGGATGTGTCTTGAAATGAGGCATTATGGGTCGAGGTTAGGGTCCAAAAGATTACAGACACACTTCTGGGGATATTTTAAAGAGCCCCAGAAAGATGAAAATGCAGAAGCAAATATATAACCAATTCACCGAGGTGTGTAAATACCAATTCACTGAGGTGTGAAGGAAAGCAAGTCCGAAGATGTTACATAGATAGGAAAGCAAGGCAGGAGATGTTACAGGGATAGGAATGAAAGGCTGGAGATGTTACAGAGAGGAAAACAAGGTTCTAGATGTTACAGAGATAGGAAAGTAAGGCGTAGATGTTATAGAGAGAGGAAAGCAAGGCTAGAGATGCTACAGAGGTAGGAAAGAAAGGCTGGACATGTTACAGAGAGAGGATAAAAAGGATGGAAATATTACAGAGAAAGAGGAAAGCAAGGCTGGAAATGGTACAGAGATAGGAAAGCAAGGTGTGAGATGTTACAGAGATAGGAAAGCAAGGCTGGAGGTATTACAGAAATAGTGCGGCCTGTGCATGCTCGAACAGGTTAGTGAGATATTTTTGAACTCATTCACAGGATATGGGGAAAGGTGAAGCAGCTGGAGTTTAGAGAGATAGGGAGGGGTGTAGGGGCTGGCGGAGTTTACAGTGATAGGTGGGGCTATAGTATGATATAAATGTTGTAGTGCTACAGAGGGTTACTGAGATACAGATGGATGTAGCGGCTGGAGGAGATGACAGGGAAAGATACAGAGATACACGTAGACAGTTTATAAATTGAATTGTACAATGTCTTAAATGGAGAAAATATTTTAGAAATCTGTGGAACAGACAAGGCACTGGGAGGAAATGAAGGAGTGAGACAAAGGTCTGTCCAATCACAAGAGTTATAGACTGAGTGTCATACAGCACAGAAAAGGCCCTTCGATTGATAGTGACAGAAAAGTAAAAGCCCTGCAGACACTGGAAATCCCTCCTTCCTAACGTCTTGGGGCTAGGGCTAAATGTGGGAGAGGCATCCTACAGACTCCTCAAGCAACAATGTGACATGACGAAGACTCACGAGTCAGATCAAACAAAGACACGGAAACCTCCTGCTGACTCCCTTCCCTCAGCTGATGGATCAGTGTCCCACTACATTGAACACTTATAAGACGCACTGACAGAGTGAATGAGCTGGAGAATGTACACTGGGTGGGCTATTCAGAATCACCACCAAGAGGTGCTCAGCAGCAGCATTCCTGATCGAGATGGTCGTGTCCAAAGAACATAGCTGCGAGACTGGGTCTCCACCGGGTGGGGAGGGAATGACTGACAGGGAGAAATATACTTGACCTCATCTTCACCACGGCTGCAGAGACATTGATGGATGTCCATATTGGGAACAATGACTACCACATACAGTAGTTCTGGAGACATTGCGAATAGTGTGTGTGTGTGTGTGTGTGTGTGGGGGGGGGGGGGGGTTTGGGGTGTATGGTATGTGTGCGTGTACATGCGTGAGTGCACCTGTGAGAGATACTATCCCCATGCTAAACGGGACAGATTTCGAAGAGATCTAGAACTCAGCACTGGCCTGGGTGAGGTGGTTTGGGTCATTACCAACACCAGCAGAATAGTACTCCAGCACAATTTTCACTGTCACTGCTTGGCATATGGTCAACTTTACCCTGACCATCAGGCCAGGGTATAAACCCTTGTTCAATGGAGAATACAGGAGGGCTGGCCAAGAGCAGCACCAGGTACACCTCACAATGAGGTGACGTTACCAAACAGGACCACTTACTCACCAAATAGCATAAACAGCTCGTGACAGACAGATCTAACCAACAAATCAGACCTAATCTCCACAATCCTGTCACAGGCAGTCAGGTTAAATGGTGGTATCAATCAAACAACTCACTGGAGGAGGAGGATCCCCACATATCACCTTCCTCAATGATGGAAGAGCCAAACACAACAATAGAAAAGCTAAGGCTGAAACGACCACAACAATGTTCAGACAGAAGTATCGATAGGAAGATCTATTTTAGTCTCCTCCAGATGGCAGTCTTCAGCTAATTCGATTCAATGTGTGTGGTAATTCCAAACGGCTGGAGGAATGGGGAATGCAAAGGCTGTGGGCCCTGATAACATTCAATTCAAGCTGTTCCTGCTGGGATACAGCACTGGCAACCACCTGTCAATGTGGGAAACTATCCGGGTGTGTCCTGTACACACACAGACAAACCATCAGACAATCAATGACTGCCCCATTGCTCTCATCTCTATCGTTAATAAAGGGATGGAAGATGTCACCTACAGTGGGGTCAAGCAACACTTCCTCAGCACCAACCTGCTCTCTGAAGCTCAGTTTGGGATCTCAACCCTTGGGCTCATTGAAGCCTTGGTTTCACGATGTACAACAAGAGAGCACGCAGCTGAATTCTAGAGGTGAGGCAACAGTGACTGAACTTCACATCATCATAACTGCATTTGACCAAGTGTCGTATCCAGGATTAACGGCAAAACTGGAGCAAATAGGAATCATTTGCACTGGCTGAAGTTATACCTGGAGAAAGGAAGGTGGTTGGGGTTGGAGTTGGAGGAGAGCAGCCATCTCAGCTCCAGGACAGCTCCACACCAGTTCCCCTGTGTTGATGTTTGAGTAAGCCCGTAGATAAGAAATGGAAAATAAGGTAGCATACTCTTACAGGATGATGGGGTTGCTCTCTCGTTAGACAAAGACGACTGGCTGTAGTTTAACTGGACAGTCATAATGCCTCAAGTTAGGAAGATGTTGGGTAGGCCAGCCCTTTTCAGTCACCTCAGTCAGTGCAGCATTGAACCCACAGTGTTAGTATTAACCTGCATTACAAACTCGCCGTCCAACTGATTGAGCTAACCAAGTCCTCACTCAGCTCCTTGGGTGAGATATTGTAATATTATTCCATTTAGATATGTTGTTAGACACCTCTGGGGAAGATCAAACTGGAGAAGATAGAACTAGAAGCAAGCTTCCTAACACAGAGAGACGGACAGCATCAGTGAGCTATAAGAGTGCTCTCTGCCCAAGGCCCAATAATTTTCAGCTGCTTCATAAATGACTGAAAAATCACAAGTGGGGATGTTTGCCAATGATTATGCAACGTTCAAAACCATTCGTGATTTACTCAGATACTGAAGCAGTCCTTATCCAAATGGAACATGACCTGAAAATATGACAATACCATTTCCATTACACATGTGCCAGACAACGTTTACTTCTACCAATGGAAAATTGAACCACATCTTCTAACGTTCAATGCCACCACCATAACTGAACACACAAAATGCAATATCGCGGGGATTACCTTTAACCTGAACTGGACTGACCATATGATTTCATTACCCATTTCTGTGAAGGGCATATGCTGAAACATTGACTCTCCTGTACCTCATATGCTGCCTGACCTGTTTTTACTTTTCCAGCGCCACTTTTTGACGCATACTGGCTACAAGAATGTGTCAGGGGTGAGAAATTCTGCAGGAATTACTCACCTTAAAATTTCCGAAAGCCTGTCACCTATTGCTAAGACACATGTTGAATGTGTGTGTGTGATTAAATACTTCCAATTGCCTGTGTGAGTGCAGCTTCATCCCCCATCCACTGACACTCAGTAGCAGCAATACCTGCCATCTACACGGTGTTCTGCAGAAATTTACCAAGGCTCCTTACAACGTACCTCTGAACCCCCGACCATCGAGAAGGACAAGGGAAGCAGATACATGGGACCTCCACCATGTTCGCTTCTGTTCCAAGCCATCTACCATCCTGATTGAGAAGTATATTGCCGTTCCTTCAGTGTCACTGTTTTAAGTTCCCTATCTATCAATAAATGCCGTTCTAATGATATTTCATGAATAAATTAACATAAAAAATTGTCTAGACCTGTTCAATGCTGGGTTTTCTGAGTTCAGGCTGGTTGGTCCAGGCAGTACCTTGCTTGTTGTAAACAGCTGAAGGGATATGATATTTTGAAACAATCTATCAGTCTCTCAGAGGCATGGCCTACATACTGAGCACCACAGACACTGGCATTTTCATCCCACATCACTGACCTCTGAGATAGACGGAAGCAACTGAAAACGTACTCATATTTGACTGGAACATGTTTAAACACGCAGTGATATTGTTGCCACGAAAATGATTATGAGTGAATATTAGCAGGGAGAAAATGAGGACTGCAGATGCTGGAGATAAGAGTCAAAAAGTGTGGTTCTGAAAGAAAAACTCAGATGTTCAGGCAGCATCTGAGGAGCAGAAGAATCGACTGTTAGTTAACAATATTAATACAAGGGAAAATAATTGTATATTTTCAAAGTCCTTGTACTTAAAACAATTTGGTCTTGGGTGTGGCAATGAGACTCATCATTTCAATGATACTTACTGTGAGTTTTCATCATATTGTTGTTATAACAGTGTATTGAATAAATGGTTGGATTTTGTGCTTATTGGACAATCTAAAAGTTGGTATTATGAAAGGATGTCGGACCTTCAGGAAAGAGACTTTACTTAATGGCTGTTAACAGTGAGAACAAAGCTGCAAACACTTACACAGAAATAACCAGCTCAAGTCAAACACAAGGTCGTTGGGCTGGGATCACGCTGGCCATCAATGGAGCTGTACAATTCTGTTTGGATACTGACATTGTGGAGCTAACATACACTGGATATGGTGTATGAGGGATTCAATGTAAGATGCCATGTGCAGCAGGAGTCCATCACCTTTATAACACCTTCATTCAGGATCAGGTCCAAGGTGCAGAATTACAGAGTTTAGGTGGCACACAGAAGAGATATACTTGCAAGACATGGTTGTTTACAGGTCGTTGTTATAAATATTAAACTGCGTCTGGACCAGCGCCATGTGCTAGTCCATTGACCAGTCTGCCCCACTCACATTTCCCCGTTGTTCAGGTATGTCTCTAACCAGTCTATTGTGAGGGATTGTGTGAGTAACTGCCCAGCTCCAGTCTGGAAGCTCTCTGGACAGATTTTGGAGATGGCCAGTATTTTGGAGGTCGTGGTGGGGCTCAATAACACTGTGTCTGAATTCAGGCTTTTCGTCAAAGTCATTTCCAACAGCTTTGCTGCCTGCGAGATGGTGTGTTCACTGATCTGAACATGAATCGGCTGTTTACTACAGTCACCGAATTGTGTAATAGTTAGCTGTGATCTCTGGTAATTCAATTATTGTTCACTTCAACAGTTCTCAACTGAAAAATAATGATGTTTGGTTTATTTTAAAATATGCAAGAAATAAAGTGATATTAACTCTTCATTACAGAAAATGTGAAAGTCACCTGTTATGTATTTCCCATGAACTAATCAAGCAACAGTCAGATATTGTTTGTAAAGCAGGATTCTGTGAACAGGACTATGTCCCAGGCAACATCACCACCCTCGCTGGTAGGTTCTGTCCCACTGACAGGACACAGCCAGGCAGAAGGGGACAGCTCCTTGGTATATAGTCAATATAGGATGGCATGGTGGCTCAGTGGTTAGCACTGCTGCCTTATAGCACCAGGGTCCCAGCTTTGATTCCAGCCTCGGGCAACTGCCTGTGTGGAGTTTGCACATTCTCCCTGTGTCTGCGTGGGTTTCCTCCCACAGTCCATAGATGTGCAGCTCTGGTGAATTGGTCATGGTAAACTGCCCAAAGTGTTCATGCATTAGTCAGAGAGGCGTGTGTTGCTCTTCGGAGGGTCAGTGTGGACTGGTTGGGCCGAAGGGCCAGTTCCCATACTGTATGGAATCCAATCTAATGATAGTGCTCAGCATTGATGCTGGATCCTGTGGCTGCTAGACTGCTCTGTGGCAGGTTATGGTGGAATCAATAAAAGGGAAACATATCATTGACCACATCGTCACCGATCTGCCTGCTGCAGATACACCTCTCCATTTCATATATCAGTAAGAATGGTCACTCCACAATGGGGAGCAAGGGCTACCTTCACATTTTGCAGACCCTCCTCACCATGATATGTAGCCCGTTGAGTACTGAATGGGACAGATTGTAAACAGATTGAATAATTAATGATGATGCAGCCTTGAGGTGCAGAGGGCCATCGGCAGCAGCAGAATCATACTCTGTACAGCTCATTCACTCTTCATCCTCACAGCCAGACAGACCTCCCTCTGTACAGTAACCATCACGGCCTAACATACTTCCCACTGTACAGTAACCATCACGGCCCATCATATGTCCCACTCTACGGGAACCATCAAGAGTGGCATGGTGGCTCACAGCGCCAAGGTCCTGGGTTCGAATCCAGCCTCGGGCAACCGTCTGTGTGGAGTTTGCACATTCCCCCCGTGTCTGCATGGGTTTCCTCCCGCAGTCCAGGTGAATTGGCCATGCTAATTTTTTAAGTGTTTTAGTCAGAGGGAATTGGGTGTCCGTGGGTTACTCTTCACAGGGTTGATGTGGACTGGTTAGGCCAAAGGGCTTGTTTCCACACTGCAAGGAATCTAATCTAATCTCCAAGGTTCAAGTCAGGAATATGATGGAATAATCAATTATCTGAATGAGTGCAGCTCCAACAGTACTCGAGTATGGACTTACTAGCAACAGGCAACGCAGTTGCGTGGGGAGGATCATGTCTCACAAACTTAATTGAATGTTTTGAGAAAGTGACAAAATTGATTGATGAATGTTGGCCAATTGGACTTTAGCAAATCCTTTGATATGGTTCCTTATGGCAGGCTCATACAGAAGGTGAAGTGAAATGGGATCAGCGGTCAGTTAGTAAGATGGATAGAGAACTGCTTGGTCATAGAAGGCAGAGTCGTGATGGAACAGTGTTTCTGTGACTGGAGATCTGTAAATAAATTGGCAGACTTGCGGATTGTGAGGATGATTGCCAGAGAATACAGCAGGATATAGGTCAGCTGCAGACTTGGACAGAGAAAACACTGATGTAACTTTATCTGGACAGTTGCGACGTGATCCATTATAGAAGGTCGAATGCAGGAGAGAAGTATAAAGTGGATGGAAAAACTATTGATTGCATCAACATCCGAAGGATCTTGGTGTACAGCTCCACAGTTCCCTGAAAGTGGTAACACGGGTGGAGAGGGTGATCAAGAAGACTGATGGCAAACTTGCAGACAGGCATCCGAGCATGCAGTAAGAAAATTAGCAGGTCATACTGCAGCTGGAGAGAAACTTAGTTCGAGTTACATTTAGAATTATGTGCTCAGTACTAGTTGCCACACGATGCTGAAGTGTTGGAGAGAGTATAGAAAAGATTTATCAGCATATTGTCTTGTTTGGAGGGTATTACCCAGAAGGAGAAATTGAACACAAATGGTTTATTTGCACCTGGGTATCATTGGCTATGGGGCTACCTGATAGATATTTACAAAATTATCAGAGTCATAGACAGAAGGACAGTTAGAGGCTTCCCACCACCACCACCCCACCCCACCCCGCACCCAGAGTAGAAATATCAATTACTCAGGACCGTAGGTTTTAGGTAAAAGGGAGAAAGTTCAGGCGATGTGATAGGTAAGGGTTTTTTTCTGCTGTTCCAGACAGAACGTGAAAGTGCCTGGAATGCACTGATAGAGGGGAAGAAGCCAATATAGCAAGGTTTCAGAGGGATCTTGGCACAAGTATGAGTAAGTAGGGAATAGAATGACATAGAAGGTATTGGAGCAAAAACTTTTGTTTTAACTTTAGAAGGTCATCCTGTATCAATGCGGGCTTGCTGGGCTGAAGGGCCTGTTCCTGTGCTGGACTGTTCTTTAAGACAAGATTTGAGCACGGGAGTGGCGAGATGCTCACTGAATGATTACTGATTATAAACAGCCACATTATTGTGGATCCCTCCCCTCATCATCTTGCAGCTTCAGATCGTTTCCCAATGTGGGGAAACTGAATATTGAGAATTTATCATGATTGTCAGAGCTGGTACCTGGTGAAGCCACCTTGACCCTCGCTCCTGCAGACTTCGTTCTTGGACACCAACATATCCGGGGACACTGCACTGACAGAAGCTGCATGTCCTCCACACCCACCAATGCTGTTATCTGACACATGCCAGCCTCACCATGCCATCCCAGCACATTTCCGACCCACTGATAGAACGCTTCTGTACTTCAATGCTGCAGCTCAGGCTGCACTGACAACTCTCGTTGCAATGCTGCTGCAAGGACGCTGTGCTCAGGGACACACATCCAGCTCATGGTCTGTCCCTCTGGGCTGCTCACTCCGTGTTTGTCCGCACACAATCCTGCTGCAAGGACACTGTGCTCAGGGACACCCACCCCGCTCATGGGCTGTCTCTCTGGGTTGCTCAATCCATGTTTGTACACATTCACTTTGAACTGTCTTGAATGCTCACAGAATTATTGCCTTGCCTTACCCTGCCTTTAGCAGCGTTTCTCCTCAGCTACATCTACCAGGCTCACCCATCTGCTGTGTTGTCTTGGTGTTTAGCAGAGACACAAACCCAGGAAGCTTGATATCATTGTCCACAGTCAGTCATGGTGCCCAGCACAGGGAGTCAGGGGGAGTCTCATATCCCAGCCCGGGAGCTTGGACACGGTCAGTCACGGTGCACAGCACAGTGAGTCAGGGGGAGTCCCAGACCCCAGCCCGGGAGCTTGGACACGGTCAGTCAGCCTCTCGTGGTTGTTAGGGTCAGGATCCTTCCCCTGTGAGGGGGTGAGGAGATGAATGTTAGGCTGCCCCATATCCCTCTTCACTCTTTGTGCCCTAGTATGGGATGGTTCCTTCCGGAATGTAAGAATTACCAAGGAGGATTAGGGAAATGGAAGTGGTTGGTACAGCCGTTAGTGCTGGGACAGTTGGGGGAAGGTGTCGAGGTGTTCTGACTGAGGGAGTGGGCAGCACAGACACCAGGCAGAGTTGGGCAGAGGGGCAGAGAAGAGATTAGAGAGAGACTGAGAGAAGGTGCTGCATTCACTGAGAGAACATGAGCCTTGGTGGGAGATGGGTGCAGTAACAGAGAGAGAGTGTGAGGGTGATGTCACAAATTTCAGATGGTGGCACTTACCCTGGTGGAGTGGAGAAGGTCACTGACCTCCTTCCTATACTGCTGGGTATTCACCCAGAAGGCTGGTACCTCACTGACCTAGGGGTCAGCCTCGGACGAGGCTGGCAGGGTCTGGTGTCATAGCTTCCCCTGCCAGCCCTTTAGGAAGATAATGTCCCTCTCCTGCACCGTGCCATCCATCAGAAACTCAGGGGCTTGGCCACAAAGTGGGGCCCCAGTTTTAGCCCCTCTGCCATGTCCAGGACAGTTTCAGATTCACAATCCAAGAGTAAAATGACTTTTTAAAGATGGCTCTGGGAAACAGGGAGGCCGGTGCATTCTGGGATATCCAGGCAGAGGGCAGTTGTTGTGACAAAGGGAAAAAATCATTGCGTTAGTGTCAGATGAGAGGAAGACCACGCGGGCAGGGAAGGTAGTTAATGAGGCAGATTGGGGATGGTGTCATGAGAAAATGCAATTCACCTTGTGGAGAGAAACCCTCCATAAAACCTGATTAAAATGAGACTTGACCAATCATAAGATGGGTTAGGCCTTTGTCTGTCTGAATCAAAATAGGGATGAAATATTGGGAGCAACAAACTTGGAGCGGACAAATATACAGGAGACTCAAATCCTTAGAAAGAGGCAACACAACGTTCCAGACTGTTAAAAGGAGCCGGGGGAAATCCCCGGCCTTATACTTACCTACATTATCCAATCCTCACCGGATGCAGGGATGGTGCCGGAGGCCTGGAGAATGGCTAACACGGCAGCTTTGTTTAATGTAGAGCAAGGGTCTGACTGAATAGGTCGCTGCTGTAATTCTGAGACAGTGGATAAACGGTCACTGAGGAAGTCCCAGGGCCTCCAGGACAGTCGGTCTGGATTTGTTTAAGGAAGGTCGTGTGTAATTAATCTGACTGTGTCGGTTTGAGGCACTAACCCATAACTGCATGTGAATTTCTTGGATTTGACGAGAGATCCCATGGCAGACTGTTTAAAAACAGAAACTATAGGATCCAGGGGAATGGAGCAAATAACCCAGAGAAGTGCAAGGCAAGGCATTTGGGGACATCAACAAGAGAGAGGAATACACAATAAATGAGAGTATGGTCAGTGTGGGCAGGTAAATGAAGTAGGCTGGACACATCAATAATCTCATTAATGGAGCAAATGGCATCATTTCCTCTGTCAGCCAAAGGGCAGAATTTCAGAGCAGGAAGCTTATGCAGGAATTGTATAAATAGTGAGTCACAGCTTGGGGAATGTGTGCATTTCTGGTCACCCCATCACATGGGAGGATGGAATTGGACTGGAAAGGGAATAGAGGAGATCTGTTACCCTCTGACAGTGGAAGTGCAGTTATGGGAAAAGATTGGAATGGAGGATCCTGAGAGGAGATTTGATTGGGGTGCACATAATGTCAGGATCCTGGATAGAAAGGAAGAGAATACCTTGTTTCTGTTGGAGAGCTCAGTTACCTGTGGCGAATACTTAATGTATGTGGTTGAAATAGTAGAGACGTGATGAGGAAAGTTGTGATTTCACCCAGAGTATGGTCGGGACCTGGGAGTCACACATGGAAGCCGGGTAGAGGCAGAAACTCTCAAACCATTTAAAAAAGGTGTCAGGATCTGCACCTGAAGTCCTACACTGTCTGGGGAGACAGAACTTGGGCTTTAAAAAAACAACGTTACATCTTGTCCAATGCAGACAGTGGACAGAGGTATCTCCCCTATACTGTGCTATTTTCTGAAGTTTGCAAAGGTGACCAATGTCTGATAGGATTAATACGCAGGGATGAGGGGTTAGGGCAGGGAGGAGCAGTGTGCAAATTGATGAGCATCACAATAATACTGATCCCATCCTTTATACACAATGCTACTTCACTGTGTTGGCCTGTTTATCCTTCCTGTAGAAATGGGGAAAATCTTTGATTATCCAGGTCTGTCGTGGTCACACTACAGCTCCATCTCCATCTGATCTGGTTCACACTATTTAACGCTACCATTTCACTGGCCTTGTTGAAAAGTTCCCAGCTTCATTATTGCCCCATTGAAGGCTGCTGTCAGTCAACTAATGTTTCTCACTCTCAATTATTGCATTTCATTCTCTACCACTATCCTGAACTTTACAATAAAATGATTGCTGCGCCCCAAAACCATCCCCTACTGACACTGGATCCACTTGCCCCACCTCTTTCCCAAGGACCAGGTCCAATAGTACATGCTCTCTTGGGTTGGATACATACTCCTGCAGTGAGCTCTCCTCCATGTAATCCAGGAACACTTGACCCTCATAAACCTTCACCATCAGTATCTCTGTCTATATCTGGAAACATTAATTTTCTCAGTATAACTAATCTGTAGTATTGTCATCGCTCTCAAATGACCCTGCGTATTTATTGTCTCCATCATTTCTTTGGTTCCTGGCAGACAGATTGTACCTCACAGTTTAATTGCATACTTTTTGTTCTGTAGCTCCAGCCAAATTCTGTCCATGGACGGATCCTCTTTCTCTTGGACGCCCTAACTAATGCTAATCTAAACCAATACTTCTACCTTCATTCTATCCCTTCCCTTCTATCAGTTTGGAATCCTTTATACTCAGCAATATTTAACACACCGTCCTGCCATTCCTTGAGCCAGCTCTCGGTGATCAGTACATCAGATTTCCACACACTAATCTACATCTGGAACTCCCTACATTCCAAGTATTTATGTTCATGCAGAGTACGTCAGATTAAGGCTTCCTTTCTTACTCCATCTTCCACTGATAAACTTGTTGTTGTAAATTAGTTCCCACTGTATCTCCCATTATTTTGAGAATCCTGGTAGTCTCCTTTACTATTCCTTTTTGGATCCTAAGCACACAAAGTTATTTTCAATCCCTCCCACACAGCCAACAATGAATTCAGTCCCAGCTCTGTCATGTTAGCCCATCCAGCTTGTACAGTTGCTGCCTTCCCCAGAACCAGTCCCAATGTCCCAAGAAGCTGAAGCCCTTCCTGCTGCACCATTGTTCCAGTCACACTCTCATTGACCTAAAACAGAACCACAACAACGAGCACCCGAGCTACAAATTTTCTCCCATACTTTGAATTTATTATTGGCTCACAATTTCACTTCTCCCTCTTATTTCTGTGCTCAACCCTTATTTCAGAAGTTGAAAAAAATTGCTAACTTACAGCAAATAACTGACAGTCACTAATACCGGTGTATATATCAGCCAATGAACTTGCAGATTTTTCTGTGATGGCTCTTGCACTTCTTTCAAACTCAGTGCAGGCAGGTCCCAGCAGCAGAAAGTTGTTTCTGTGACTCCCAGGTATGTGTAATCCTCCAGCTCCCACTCCACTCTGCTCCCTCACAGGGTCACCGTCTCTGTGACTCCCAGGGACGTGTAATCCTCCAGCTCCCACTCCACTCTGCTCCCTCACAGGGTCACCGTCTCTGTGACTCCCAGGGACGTGTAATCCTCCAGCTCCCACTCCACTCTGCTCCCTCACAGGGTCACCGTTTCTGTGACTCCCAGGGACGTGTAACCCTCCAGCTCCCACTCCACTCTGTTCCCTCACTGGGTCACCATCTCTGTGACTCCCAGGCACGATTAGGCCATGATCTTCAGTGTTGATTTATATCCTCCCACTTTGCTGCCTCTGCAACTCCCAGGTGAGTTAGCCTCATGCTCCTGCTCCAAGTTGTTCTGTCACATGGTCACTCCCTCTGTGACTCGGTGCTGATTTCGAGGCTCCTGCTCTGCTGTTTCTCCAACTCCAAGTCCCAGTTGGCCTCGATCCTCGTTGCGGATGTATATTCTCCCGGTTTGTGCTGCTCTCTCCCTGGTTCCATCCATTTGTGACTCCCAGGTAATGGTAGGCCTCAAGCCCCAGCTGAGGTTTATAACACCCCAATCCGCATTTCTCTCTTACAGGATCACTGTTGTGCCTGGAAGACAGTGGGAAAGAGGAGGATTAGACAGAGCAGATGGTGTTACAGTGATTGAGCGAGCAATATGGGATTGAACAGGTTATCTGTGGAGCTAGGCAGACCTGCAGCAACTAGAGAAGTTTGCTGGAAGATACAGTGAGAGTTTCAGACATTGAAGAAGGCAAAGGAAAGAGAGAGATGGTGGCTTGTTCATGACGGCGCTTTGTAGAGCCTAAAAGGCTTTTTCTGAGCTGCTTACAGAAATGTGTAGACTTCAACAAATGCAAATTGAGAGCCAGCAAGTGGTGTAGGGTACTGGAGACTGTTGAATGTTACAGAGTTAGAAGACTTGCAGCAACTGGGTGGAATATAAACTTTTGGAGCACTTGTGGTGTTCAAGGACCCTCAGGACATGAGGAGGTGCAGAGAATGGGAGCATTCCAAATATGGGATTATAGGGGCTGGAAGTTCTTAGATGGATAAGGAGGATGAAAAGTTCCAATTTAGCACACACAACCATTGTAATTATAGAGATTTAGGAAGGGAACCTGTACTGTCATTGAATACAGTTATGTGGAGAGTTACAGAAGCTTAACGGTTTACAAATTTAAAAAGGGATAGAGTTGAGGTGATCAGAAGTTTAAACAAGAATAAAGAAATTTTACAGATCTCAGGCACAGATGGGAATGTATGAGGTGAGATATTGTGAGGAACTACAAGAGCTATAAGTCGGGGAGGATGTCAGATATAAAAGGGAGAGCTGCATTGTCTGTGTGCAGTTAGACATGAGGAGTGTTGGAGCGCCTGCTGGAGGGGACACAGATAATAACAGTTCAAACGGCGGGTGCAGTGACTCAGGAAGGCAGCTCACTACCACCTTCTCAGGGACAACTCCAAATCAACAATAAATGCTGGTCCAGCCAACAAAGCTCATCGTCATGAATGAAGGAATAAAAGATCTACAAATAGCACTGAGGTCACTCAGGAAGTCTCTTTCAACAGTACTTCACAAACCTGGAACAACGATAACCTGGAAGGACAGGAGCTCCAGGTGCAGGGGAACCCCAACATTTCCAAGGTGCCCTCCAGGCCATGTTCCATCCTCCCAGCACTGTGTCTGTCCCTACACCCAAAGGACTGCAATGGGTCAGGAAGGCAGCTCCCCACCACCTTCTCCAGGGAATTACAGATGGGAAGGGAATGTTGAAACTCTGCTGTTTACAGCCAGACAGAAAAATAAATCCAGCAGTGGGTGTGAAATGAAATTTCCCTATCACAACAACATGCTGAGTATGGATAGAGGATTTGTCTGATTGGCACAAGACAGAGAGTGTGAAGAAAGGGGGACTTTTTCACGATGGGAACTGGTGATGGGGGAGCTCCGCAGGGGTCAGTGTTGGGACTACACTCTACACGTTATTCATTCAGAGTCTGAACAAAGGCTGTGAAGCAGTAAGAGAAATGGGTTTCCAAGAAAGATTTCAGGGATGAAATTTGTATCATAAGAGGAGCAGGTGAAGTCTCTGGGACTGCACTTGTTGAAGTTTCAGAGGCAGTGGCAGAATCTCATTCAAACTTACAGAATACTGAGGGGCCTGGATGGAGTGGACGGGGGCAAGATGTTTCCACGAGCAGGAGAGACTAGGGGCCAAGGGCACAGCTTCAGAGTGAAGGGACCACCATTTAGAATAGAGATGTGGAGGAATTTATTCAGCCAGAGGGTGATAGATCTGTGGAACTCACTGCCTCATGGGGCTGTGGATGCGAAGTGATTCAGTGTATCTTACTCAGAGATAAGCAGGTTCTGGGTGAATAAGGAGATCAAGGGTTACAGGGAGTCAGAGAATGGGGTTGAGAAACAATTCATACGCAATCGAATAGTGGAATAGACCTGATGGATTGCATGGTGTAATTCTACCCCTATTCATGATGGTCTTATGGACTGCGCTTATTCCATAGGTTTCTAACTGTGCAGTTAGTATTTCTGGCATATCGTTTACCATACATTCCAGTACTTTCTTGATTATTGCTGTCACCTCTTGGTTTCAGATCAACTGCAGAAAGCTACGCTATGGTGTAACTTGGGAATCCTGGTGTATAAATCTCAGAAAGGTAGCATACAGGGCCAGCAGGACATAGAGAATGTAAATGGAATGCTGGCATTGATTTCAAAGGGAATGGAAAATAAAAATAGTGAATGCTTGTAACAACTATAGAAGACTCCTGTCAGCCCGCACTGAGAATACTGTGAACAGGTTTGGTGCCTGATCTGGAGGGAAAATGTCCTTGCATTGGAGGCAGCCCAGAGAAGGTTCACCAGGCTGGTCTTCAAAATGGAGGGATATTGATAAAAAGAGGTGGAGAAGGTTGAACTTGCAGTCATTAAAATTTAGAAAATGAGGCAAATTTATTGATACACCAAAGATTCTTGTGTTCTTACAGAATTGGTACTGAGACATTGTTTCCCTGAGCAAGGATCTGGAACCGGAGATGAAGTTAAATACAGATACCAGAGAAGCTAACAGAGAAAAGCTGGGCTGTAGAGACTGGAGGATGTTACAGAGTTCGGTGGTTTGAGATCAGGTGGTTATTGGGCTGAAAGATGTCAAATAGAGTTACAGGATTATCGGTTCTGAAGGATTTACAGAGATTGGGAGGAATATAGGGACTAGAGATTACACAGAGGCAGTGGAGAGTAGACAGATGGGGTGGTATTGGAGCTACAGGAGTTTATAGAGAAAGGGAGGATTGGAGGGACTGGAGAGTACACAGATAGGGGTGATAGTTGGAGCTGCAGGAGTTTATAGAGACTGGGAGGATTGGAGGGACTGGAGAGTACACAGTTGGAGCTGCAGGAGTTTATAGAGACAGGGAGGATTGTTGGTGCTGGTAATTACACTGACATGGACAAGAGTTGGAGCTGCAGGAGTGAGTGAGATAGGGAGGTTGAAGGGGCTGGATCAGTTCACACAGCCAGGGAGAAGTGTAGGGATGGGAGGAGCCAGAGATACTGAGGGTTGTAGGGCTGCAGAAGTTCAGAGAGTTACTGAGGACTGTGAAGGCAGGTTTACAGCATTCCCATCAGTTACACAGAGATGTGGAATGCTGTTCTGGAGTGGGTTACAAAAATCGAGAGGGTTGCAGATACTGGAAGATATTACAAAGACAGTGAGCTGTAGTATTTGAGGAGGTTACAGCGACAGGATGCGTTGAGGAGTTGGAGGCTGTTACAGGTGTTAAACATGCTGCAAAGGACCAAAACCTTACATCGATCGGGGGATTGGAAACTCTGGAGATAAAGAATGAGAATTGCAGTAACTGAAGAATATCACAGAGATGGGGAGTAACATATGAGTTAGAGGAGTTATAACATGAGATGGGCTGTATTCAATGGAGTCAGGGAAGATACAGGGAGATCTGAACGGACCACAGGTGATCAAAAGGACAGGGAGGCTTCTCACTGTCGGATTGGGTCAG
This sequence comes from Chiloscyllium punctatum, assembly GCF_047496795.1. Taxonomy (NCBI): domain Eukaryota; kingdom Metazoa; phylum Chordata; class Chondrichthyes; order Orectolobiformes; family Hemiscylliidae; genus Chiloscyllium; species Chiloscyllium punctatum. Next base: position 357,862 of record NW_027309940.1, read on the forward strand.
TTTACGCAGGTATGGGGTATTTCATGGAATTGTGCAACTTACAGAGATTAAGAGAGTTGTATAGAATTGAGGAAAGAACAGAGATATGGAAGGCTGTATGTAATGAAGACATTTGTTGATGTTAGATGCTGAGGTTCTGGAAAGAATGTGGACCAGCAAGCTGTACAATCTGTCAGAGCTTACAGAGACAGGAACAGCAATAGATCCTGAAGACACTAACACAGATAGGGAGTATTGCAGACACTGGAGGAGGTTTCTGCTTTAGGGATGGTTGTAGGGGAGTGTAACGTTTACACAGATCGGGGTCTAAGAGCTGGAGAAGGTTATGGAGATGATTAGATTGATGGGGAGACTGGAGGAGTTTACATTGACAGGGCGGGTGATAGCGACGGGAGGATGTTTCATAGGTAGGAAGTCTTGTAGAAACTGATCAGGAGAGTCACAAGCATTGGAGCTGGTTCCACAGATCGGTGGTTTTACAGGGTCCTGAGAGGATTACGCAGATAGGGAGGTTTGTAGGATGTCCACATTTTCAGAGTGTTTCAGGAATGGAAAGGTTTACACAGTTAAGGAGGGATGTTGGAGCTGTGGGAGTTCACAGACACTCGGAGGTTTGAAGGTGTTGGGGCTGATTATGGATAGAGGGATATATTTAGGGGTAGTAGATGGAACGCAGAGGGAGAATTTAGATTAGATTCCCTACAGCATGAGAACAGGTACTTCGGCCCAACAATTCCACACCAACTCTCCAAAAAGTAATCCACCCAGACCCACTTCTCTCCAACAATGCACCTAACACTATGGACAATTTAGCATGGCCGATTCACCTGACCTGCACATCTTTGGACTGTAGGAGGAAACTGGAACACCTGGAGGAAACTCACGCAGACACAGGGAGAAGGTGCAAACTCCATAGAGTCACCTAACGCTGGAATCGAACCTGGGTCCCTGGCGCTGTGAGGAACCATCGCTCACCACTGAGCCACCGTGCTGCCCAAATTGCAGAATTACACAAAGAGAGAGTGTTTGAGGTGCTGGAAGGACTGGAGGGAGTGGACGAGCAAACAGAGATGTGGAGTGTTGCTGTGGCTTGAAAAGGTTCTGGAGGTGTTCCTATCGGTAAGGAGGTCGGTAGGGTTGGGAGAAGGTTACTGTGGTCATGTGGTACTATAGGCCAGGCGGCAGGAGTGTGATCGGAACTGCAGAAGTTTACAGTGATATCATGTTTTCTTGGGGCTTGAGAAAAGTACACAGGTAGGTATTTTGCTTCAGGCTGGAGGATTTTACAGAGACGGGGTTACTGTAAGTATTGTGCAAATCTATAGAAATGGAAATTATTGTACTGAGTGCAGGATGAGATTACTGAGATTGGGCATGTTATCGACATTGTAGCAACTTACATACAGGGAGAGTCATCAGCACTGGAGTAGGTTTCAAATATACAGCGGGAATATGGGAGGGGTGGAGGTTACAGAAATAAGAAAATTTCTAGGAATTACAAGCATTCAAGACATTGGTACAAACAAGTTAGACCAAAAGGCATGTTGCCTTGTTGTATGACTCTATCACATGACAAGAGACAGCGTGAGGAGGGAAGATAGAACAGAAAGATCCCAGGTTTCAATACCATCTCTTTAAGGGAGGCCTGCTATCCCCTCTGTTGCACTGATCCTAACTAAGACAGCACAGGCCTGAATTGATAACTGTCAATTTATTGTATTGAAACAGGAAGGCTCAGTACAGCAGAGATGAAAATTAACAAGAGGTGGGGATTGAGCCTGGGACCATCATGCTCTGTGTTTACCCTTCAACACTGTATCGATGTCATGTCTTCTAGACCAAAGTTCAATCCCTTAAATGCACTCTGCTCTGTTCACTGTGAGAGATCTTACCTCGCTGCAGGATTTACTGAAGGTTCCAGATCTCACTCTCCATCTCTCTAGCTGACAAACTGTCTTCAGTGTGGTGATGGACGAGACAGGAATTGGGAATTCTGTTGAATCAAGAGCATCCTGAGTATCTACTGGAGACAGAGAAACAGACAGAATGGGAATCTAGACTTATGCAGTGAGGGTTACACATGGAGAATGGCACTGAGTGCAACAGAGACCTGGAAAATCGCAGTCTCCATCCCTGGTCTGTGTTGCCTCATCTCCCTGGAGTGGAGAATTCTGTTGGCTCAGTTAGTGCTGTCATTCCATCTGCCTTGTTGCAAATGCATGGCGCGTGGCACTGAGAGAGGGCCTTTGAGGGATGGTTAGAGGCCACAGTGTGGGAGAGATGTTTGGGGGTGCGACAATGTTGCAGGATTAAACATATTTAGAGTTGCTACAGAATGCTCGCAGGAGAAAACATTTTATTGTTTGGAGGAAGTTAGAGAGATAAAGCGTCTTTGATTAGACTTCAGAGATAGGGATGTGTATAGGGTTGTGGATCGATACATGGACTATGTTGATCAGGGCGTAGAAACATTCACATAATTCCAGGATGTGGTACATTTAACAACAGTTGTGGGATCTGGAGAATATCTCAGTGATAGGGATGGTGGTATGGACTGGAGAATGTTACAGGGAAAGGGTGGGTAGTATGAACTGGAGAATGTTGCAAGCACATGGGAGATGATATAAGCTGGAGAATGCTGCAGCAATAGAGAGGAGCATATGGACTGGAGGATGTTGTACGGACAGGGATGAAGTTGTAGACTGGATACAGTTAGAAGGAGAGGTGAATTTATGCACTGGAAGGTATGTCAGAGAGAGTGAGTGACTGCTGCAAGATACGACAGGGATAGGGAAGCTTATAGAGATTGGAGGAGAGACAGTAATAGAGATTCTTGTGAGAGACCAGATTCACTTATGAGCATAGGATGACCTACAGTGAACAGAGTCTTTTGCAGATATAAATGAGAATACAATGGCCACAAAGCAGTCACACCTATATATAGGTATATAGGAATTGAAGAGATTACACAGAAGAGTATTGTATGCAGTGGAGGAGATTAACCTGATAGGTAAGCTTTTAGAGACTCAACAATGTTAGGAAATAATGGGAGTTGCAATGGTGACAGCAGGTTTCAACAATTCGGAGGATATAGACCTGAAGGAGCTTTGACAGATAGCGATGGTACAGTAAAGGGAATTGTAGTGGCTTCCCTTTCATAAGCAATCCATAAGCACATAAAACAGCCTGTTGGACATATGCATTATCTCTCGATCATTAATCAGACAGCGCTGCAAATATTTCACTGGCTCTGCCTACCATGTTAGACTGAACAAGCATTACCCAGAAGACCTCGGGCCACTCTACATGTCTATGCAATTTTTCAAATGAAATACAGAGTTCCTTGACAGTAGAGTCACAGGTAGTTAGGATAGCGAAGAAGGTGCTTGGTATACATTCCTTTATTGGTCAGAGTATTGCGTACAGGAGTTGGGAGGTCATGTTGCGGCTGTACAAGACAGTGGTTAGGTCACTTTTGGAATGCTGCATGCAACTCTGTTCTACTACCGATCAGAAGGATTTTGTGAAACTTGGAAGGATCCAGAAAAGATTTACAACAACGTTGCCAGGGCTGAGCTGTAGGGAGAGTTTGAACAGGTGATGGTTGTTTTTCCTGGAGAGTTGGAGGCTGAGGGTGACCTTATAGAGGTTTATAAAATCAAGAGGGGCATGGATAGGGTAAATAGACAAAGTCTTTCTCCTGGGGTGTGAGAGTCCAGAATTATAGGGCGAGGTTTAGGGCGAGAGTAGAAAGATATAAAAGATTAAAAGGGGCAACTTTTTCATGCAGAGGATAATACATATATGGAATGAGCTGCCAGAGGAAGTTGTGGAGGCTAGTACAACTGCAACAGTTAAAAGGCACCTGGATTGGTATCTGAATAGGAAGGGTTTAGAGGGAGATGGGCTGGGTGCTAGCAGGTGGGACTACATTGGGTTGGGATATCTGATCTGCAGGATGGGACCATGAATGGGTTGTGGAACCTGGAGGATGTTATGATTTGAACCACAGGTAATGTTTGATTGGATCTTTCAGCCAATCTTACAGATGGTACAATTGCAACATTTAAGAAGCATTTGGATGGATATATGAACAGAAAGGGTTTGGAGGGAGATAGGACAGGTACTGGCAGGTGGGACTAGATTGGGTTGGGATATCCTGTCGGCATGGCTGGGTTGGAATGAAGGGTCTGTTTCCCACGTCCCTTCCAACATTTGTACCATCCTCCAGGTTCTGCAGCCGTTCATACCTCGTAACATTGGCCCAGACTCTCCAACTCGTCCTTCCTCTGCAATGTTCCCAAGAAGGGCACTGGAGGATGTTGGGGGTTACAGAGATATGGAGGGACATCAGAACGGGAGGACTTTGCAGATATTAGGAATATATGGACTTGTGGAGGTTTCACAGTTCATGAGTGTTGTAGGGAGTGGAGGAACTTACAAAGTTAGGAATAGTTTTAGATTGGATGATTCTGCAGAAAACCTTTACGTGGTTAAAGGCAGGATTCTTAGCAGCGTGCAGCAACAAAGGGATCCTGTGTCCCTCAGGTTCACACCCAAGTTGACAGGCTGTTAAGAAGGCGGATGGTGTGTTGGCTTTCATTAGCAGGGGGATTGAATTTAAGAGATGCAAGATTTTGCTGAAGCTCTACTGAACCCCAGTTAGACCACACTTCGAATATTGTGAACAGTTCTGTTCGCTTCATTATAGGGAGGACATGGAACCTTTAAAGACAGTGCAGAGGAGATTTAGCAGGATGCTGCCTGGACTGGAGGGCATGCCCATAGAAGGTAGGTTGTGGAAGCTAGGGCTTTTCTGATCACAGCGAAGGAGGAAGAATGGTGACATGATAGAGGTGTACAAGGGAAGGAGAGGGATAGATAGAGTGGATAACCAGAGACTACTTCACATGGCAAAATGGCTATCACAAGGGGACATACATTTAAGGTAATTGGCAGAAGGTTGAGCTCAGATATCAGAGGGATATGGGCCAGGTGCTCGCAGGTAGGACTAGATTGGGTTGGGATATCCTGTCGGCATGGATGGGACTGGTACGTTATTTACACAGAGTGTGGTGGGTGCGTGGAATGGACTGCCAGCCATGGTAGTAGATTCAGACACATTACAGACATCTAAGCAACTCTTGGATAGGCACATCAATGATAGTAATATGTTAGATATGTAGGTTTGTTTCATCTTCAGAGTAGGATAAAAGGTCAGCACAATATTGAGGGCGGAAGGGCTTGACTGGAATGTGCTATTCCATGTTCTAAATAGCAAGAGTTATGATGGCAACAAGAGGTTTCAGGAAGCGGGAGAGGATGTAATCAAAATGAAGTGACACAAATAGGAGGCGTTGCTAAAGTTGTATGAGGTAACAGAGACAGCAATGGTCTGATCTGGAACAGATGACCAGAATGCGAGAATTGTGGGGACTGGAGGTGCTTTCACAGGAGCGTAGAGCCACAGGAGGTTACAGAAATGTGGAGAGCTGTCGGGCCGACAGGAGTTCATGGAGATGGGGAGGTTGGGAGGAATGGAGCAGTTTACAGGGATAAGGATGTTGGTAGGATGGGGTGTTTTACACAGACAGGAATGTTTCAGGTGAATGGAGCTGAGTACAGAGATAAAGTGGGTTGTACAGATTGGAAAAACAAATAGACATATGCAGGGTAGTCGTGACTGTAGACGTTTATAGACACAGGAAGGCTTAGGTTCTGCAGGTTATTTAGATAAAGGGGGTGTTCTTATAGTTATCTGCAATCTCTCTACACAGCTGCTCCTCTGGTATCTGTTGGGTCTACAACAGTCTACAATACAGTCCCAACAAAGTGACCACCCCCATTCTTCTTTCTAACTTCTAACCATGTGGAATTTTAAATGAATATATGTTTTAAAAATTGTAATTAATATTCCATAAATTAGTATTAATAAAAATCCAAACACTTGACCTTCAGAGAAAGACAACAGTTCACTCTCATGTGGTCTGCAGGACATACCCACAGCAAAGTGTTTGCCTCTCAATTACCCTGTGAAATGGGCGAGCCAGCTGCTTAGCTCAAGGGCAGCAAGGGATGGGCAATAAAGGCTAGTCAGCCAGAGACACCCACATCCCATACCTGATTCTTAAAAAAATCCATTCAGATCAGTCCCAGCACAGTTCCAGTGGAACAATGTCCTGGCCAATCACGTTGGTAGATTTATGGACAGGGCTTTAAACTGACAGAGAGGATGCAGGGACAGGCTTCAGGTGAAAGGAGCTTTCCAAATCCACAGAGAAAAGGTGAAGCATCAGAGCAACATGGGAAGGTGACTGAAGACAACAGAAAGGAACAGGATGGGACAAAGTTTAACTAAAACTGTAGATCAGCAAATCCATTTGTGACAGGAAATTGTGGGAACGAGTAAATTATGTTTTTTATTAATGGACAAAGTCTCTGCAACAAGGTAGATGGATTTGTGACCCAGAGATAAAAGGGATTTAGACACCAGAGAGAATGTGGTTACAGGGCGAACAAAAGGGGGAACAGAAATATTCAATGGGTCACAACCTTGTGCAAATTCAGGCAAAATGGACGACGCTAACAATATTGGGTAAGAAAGGCATTACAGAGAAAGCATTTGGCCTCAGATCATGAAGTAGAGTCAGTCTGAATGTAAATTCTGGCTACTACTTGCCAAGGACACAAGCAGCAGAACAGTTTTCGACCACCCACCGAACAGCATTTCATGGCTCATCACTACAATAAATAGGAATTCATTGGAATGTTTAATACAGGCATGGGGAACATTGAGTGAAACGTCAATATTCGCAAAGTCTGGGACAATCACACTGACAACAGTGATATTGGAAGAGGAGTTCAGAGAATTTTTTTCAGTGTTTCTTAGAATAACACATTGTGCAACTGGCGAGGGACGTAACTGTCTCAGAGAGAGTGTTGTGTGATAAACTTAGTGAATGAGTAATGTCACCTGGAGAGATCCTCTGGGAAATTGTGATAAAGTACAGTTTAAAGAACTATAAAGTTTTAAAGTGAATCACAGAAAGGACAAGCTACAATTAGAAACAAAAATAGCCAATTACATAAGTTTGAGAGGAGAACTGACCAAGGTAAACAGGCTAAACAGACTCAAATATGTGTCTATAAATGAACAGTGGAAAATATTTGAAGGAACAGTGTAAAATGCTCAACAAAGGGACATTCCACTGAAACAGACAAAAACTCAGCAAGAAATCCCCACCGGTCCCTCACGCAGGACAAAATGGATCACATTAGATTATGAGGCTGAGAAGATCACAACAAAGTACTTAAAATCCTGAAGTGAGAGAGAGTTTTAGAGTAAGTTTTAAAGGGATTGCAATTGGCCTGCTCGCAGGAGGAGGGCAATGGGAAGGGGAATCGTTGTCAAGGTTTATTGACACGATACGAACATGGAGAGGTGAAGGTGCTGGAGGTGGTGAGAGTGTTACAGAGAGTGGTCAGGGTCTGAACGGTGTTACAAAGTCAGGACGGATTGCTGCAGCTGGAGGGGTTTGCAGAGGGAGGGAGGGACATATGGATTTTTATTTATTCATTCATGGGATGTGGGTGTCACTGCCTGGACCAGCATTCTTTGACCCCATGCTAATTACCCAGAGATTGTTGGATAAATATAATACTTTGCTGGCCACAGGTGAAGTGCTGAATGACTGGAGGATCACTAATGTGGTTCCTTTGTTCAAGAAGGGCAGCAGGGATAGGCCAGGTAATTACAGAGCAGATAGTCTGACAGCAGGGGGAGGGAAATTATTGGAAACAATTGTGAGGATGAATGAACACTTGTAAAGGTAAGGATCAACTCGGTTTAGTCATCACGGATTTGGCAGAAGAAAATACTGTCTGAGGAATTCAGTTCAGTTTTTTTGAAATGGTGCTTAAGTATATTGATGAAGGCAGTGCAGATGATGTGGTTTACATGGACTTGACTAAGTCTTTAAACAAGATCCAACATGGAAGGCTGGTTCAAAAGGACTGGGTTCCAAGGCTAGTTGGCAAATTGGATGCAAAATTGGTGGATAGCATACTTTCACCAGTGGATGTACCACAGAGATCTGTGCAGGAACCATTGAACATTAAATAACTCGGATGTGAAAGCAGAAGGTATCATTAGTCGGTTTGCAGATGACATGAAAGGTGAGGGTGTTGTTCACAGTGAGGAGGATGGTCTCCGTCTGCAGTCCGATGTCGATTGGTTGATAATGTAAGCAGAGTTTAGTTCTGATTGAAGTGAGGTAATACTCTGTGGGAGGTACGATAAGCGAAGAACAGACATAATAAATGGCAGGAACTTGCAGAGTACTGAGGAATACAGGGACCTTGGTGGACAAGTCCATCGATCCCTGAAGGTGTCAGCACAGGGCGACAGGGTGGGTAAGGCAACTCAACTGGGAGCAGGAGAGGGACCCATATCCTGGTGGAGTGAATTGCTAGAGCTGCTTGAGAGGATATAACCTAGTCTGGCAGGGTGTTGGACCTTAAACAGTCGTACGGCCGGGAAGAAGATTGAGGCTGGTACAAAAGTTAAAAAGAGAGTGATTTCAAAAGACAAGGCAGGCAAGAACATAGCAGGGAATGGGGGAAAACTGGTTATTAAACTACATGTATTTCAATGCAAGAGGCCTGACAGCTAAGGAAGATGAACTCAGGGCATGGACTGGAACATCAGACTGGGAGATTATAGTTATTACAGAAACACAGCTGCGGGAGGGGCAGGAATGGAAACTCATTGTTTCAAGGTAGAGGGACTGCAGGAAGCATCGAAGGGGAGGCAAGAGAGGACGCGTGGTGGTGGGTTTTGATTGCATGAATCATCACAGCAGTACTTAGAGAGGATATTCCTGTGGGATCGCCCAGTGAAGCTATGTTAGTGGAACTGAGAAATAAGAATGGGTCATCACTCTGACACGACCGTACTGCTGACCCCGAATAATCAGTGGCAGACTGAGGAACAAATATGAGAAAAAGAGGAGCTCAAAAATGGTCTGAAGAGAGCCAGGAGGGGGCACGAGAAAGGCTTGGCAGAACGGATTAGAGAGAACACAAAGGCATTTTACACTTATGTGAGGAATAAGAGAATGGTCAAAGAAAGAGTACAGCCAATCAGGGATCGCATAGGGAACTTGTGTGGGGAGTCTGAGGAGGTAGGGGAAGCCCTAAATGAGTTTTTTGCTTCTGTCTTTAAGAAAGAAATGAACTTTGTAGTGAATGAAACCTTCGAAGAGCAGGTGTGCATGCTGGAATGGATAGAGATAGAGGAAGCTGATGTGCTGAAAATTTTGTCAAACATTAAGATTGACAAGTCGCCAGGCCCGGGCCAGATTTGTCCTCGGCTGCTTTGGGAAATGAGAAATGCAATTGCTTCCCCACTTGCGAAGATCTTTGCATCCTCGCTCTCCACTGGGGTCGTACCTGAGGACTGGAGAGAGGCAAATGTAATTCCTCTCTTCAAGAAAGGAAATAGGGAAATCCCCGGCAATTACCGACCAGTAAGTCTCACGTTTGTCATCTGCAAGGTGTTAGAAAGTATTCTGAGGGATAGGATTTAAGACCATGGCTTGATTAAATGTAGTCAACACGGCTTTGTGAGGGGCAGGTCATGCCTCACACACCTTATCGAGTTCTTTGAGGATGTGACTAGAAAAGTTGATGAGGGTCGAGCTGTGGTTGTGGTATATATGGACTTCAGCAAGGCGTTTGATAAGGTTCCCCATGGTAGGCTCATTCAGAAGGTCAGGAGGAAATAGATTCAGGGGAACATAGCTGTCTGGATACAGAATTGGCTGGCCAACAGAAGACAGCGAGTGGTAGTAGAAGGAAAATATTCTGCCTGGAAGTCTGTGGTGAGTGGTGTTCCACGGGGATCTGTCCTTGGGCCTCTACTGTTTGTAATTTTTATTAATGAAATGAATGAGGGGATTGAAGGATGGGTCAGCAAGTTTGCAGACGACACAAAGATTGGAGGTGTCATTCACAGTATAGAGGACTGTTGTAGGCTGCAGCGAGACATTAACAGGATGAAGAGATGGGCTGAGAGGTGGCAGATGGAGTTCAACCTGGATAAATGCGAGTTGATGCATTTTGGAAGTTCGAATTTGAAAGCTGAGTACTGGATTAAGGATAGGATTCATGGCAGTGTGGAGGAACAGTGGGATCTTGGTATGCAGATACATAGATCCCGAAAATAGCCACCCAAGTGGACATGGTTGTTAAGAAAGCATATGGTGTTTTGGCTTTCATTAACAGGGGGATTGAGTGTCAGTGTCGTGAGATCTTGTTGCAGCTCTATAAAACTTTGGTTAGACCGCACTTGGAATACTGCGTCCAGTTCTGGTCGCCCTATTATAGGAAAGATGTGGATGCTTTGGAGAGGGTTCAGAGGAGGTTTACCAGGATGCTGCCTGGACTGGAGGGCTTATCTTATGAAGAGAGGTTGACTGAGCTCGGACTTTTTTCATTGGAAAAAAGGAGGAGGAGAGGGGACCTAATTGAGGTATACAAGACAATGAGAGGCATAGATAAAGTCGATAGCCAGAGACTATTTCCCAGGGCAGAAATGACTAACACGAGGGGTCATAGATTGAAGCTGGTTGGAGGAAAGTATAGAGGGGATGTTAGAGGCGGGTTCTTTACACAGAGAGTTGTGAGAGCATGGAATGCGTTGCCAGCAGCAGTTGTGGAAGCGAGGTCATTGGGGACATTTAAGAGACTTCTGGACATGCATATAGTCACAGAAATTTGAGGGTGCATACATGAGGATCAGTGGTCAGCACAACATCGTGGGCTGAAGGGCCTGTTCTGTGCTGTACTGTTCTATGTTCTAAATATGTCGGGAGATCTCAAATACCAATCATAATAATAGGGCTGTTATGGTTGGGGTTTCTGAACTTTCCAAACCTAGACTGGGACTGCCAATGTTCAGTGTTTGCAAGGGAGGAATTTGGTAATTGTGTTCCAGAAACTCCCAATCAATATGTAAATGGCCTGAAAAGAGAAACGGCAAAACCTGACCTCCCCTTGGGAAATAAGGTAGGGAAAGGGACTGAGGCGTTAGTCGGAAAGCATTTAGCCAAAGTGACCACAGTTCTATTAGTTTCAAAATAGCTATGGAAAAGGACAGACAAGGTCCACAAGTTCAAGTTATAAAATGGGGCCAGATCAATCTTGATAGTCTTAACCAGGAACTTTCAAAAGGTGATTGGGGAGTCTATTTACAGGGAAAGGAAAGTCTGTCAAGTGAGAATATTTTAAAAGTGAAATAAATTGAACGATCAGCGCCATCATTTTCCTGTTTGTGTGCAGGTCAATGCTGACAGCATTCGGAAACACTGGCTGTCTATTGAGGGTCTGGTCAAGGAAAAGGGGGCACATGTCAGGTATAGCCAGCTGGATCAAGGGAATCCCTGAGGGTCACAGGGGCTGTAGGAATACACTTCGGGTGGAAATCAGGAATGCAGAAAGGGTACATGAAATAGCCTCGGCAGAGAACGATAAGGAGAATCCAAAAGTGATTGTATAAATATATTGAGTAAAAGAGTAACTCGAGGCAAAATAAGGGCCCTTAAAGATCAATGAGGCAATTGATGTGCGGAACTGTAGGTTATTTGCTAAGACCCTAAACAACTTTTTCACTCCAGAACTTACTGTGGACAAAGACTGGGGAACTCAGGGAACAAGAGTGATACGTTAGACCACAATTGGAGTTCTCTGCAATTCCAGGCTCCCTGCTCTAGGAATGACGTTGTGAAACTGGAAAGTGCTCAGAAAAGATTTACAAGATGTTGCCAGGGTTGTTGCTGAATAAGCTGGGGTTATTTTCCCTGGAGCATCGGAGACTGAGGGGTGACCTGACAGAGGTTTATATAAACATGAGGGGTATGGATTGGGTAAAGAGTCAAGGTCTTTTCCCAGGGGTTCAAGAGTCCAAACCTAGAGGGCATAAGTTTAAGTTTAGAGGGCAAAGATTTAAAAGGGACCGAAGGAACAGTTTTTTCATGCATAAGGTGATGCGTGTATGAAATGACCTGAGAGAGAATGTAACAGATACTGATACTATGACAACATTTAAAAGGTATCTGGACGGGAATATGAATTGTAATGGTTTAGTGGTACATGGGCCAAATGCTGGTAAATGAGATGGATTTATTTAGATCTTCTGGTCAGCATGGATGAGTGGGGCCGAAGGGTCTATTTCCATGCTGTACATCTCTATGACTTGAAAAGAGTGCATGTTATAGAAGAGGTGGTGCTGGAAGCTTTATGACACAAAAGGTATGGAAAGACCCAGAGCCTGATTAACTGTAAGACAGGCGATGGGAGGGAAGACATTTTGGAGCCCCGAGTAAAGGTATTTGCACCATTGACAGCTACGTGAGATGGGCTGGAAGTTTGGAGGGTAGAATAGTGGACAGTGAAGGAGGTTTTCTAAGATTACAAAAGGGTCCTTGATGAGTGAATGGGCTGAAAAACTGTAGAAGGAATTCAATTTGAATAAATGCAACCTGATAAATTTGGTAAAACAAACAAGGGTAGAGCTTATACAATTAATGTTAGGGCCTCGGATAGTGTTTCAGAGCAGAGCGACCTCTGGGTACATTATTCTTGAAATTTGCATCACAGGATGGATAAGGCAGTGCTTGGCATGATTGACTATTGCTCAGTCCATTGAGTGTAGGATTTGGGACGTCATGTTGAGATAGTACCGATATTGGTGAGGCCTCTTCTGCAACACTCTGTCCAGTTCTGGTCACCCAGTTATAGGGAGGATATTATTCTGCTGCAAGGGGTTCAGAAGAGATATACCAGGATGTTGCTGGGTATGGAAGGCTTGAGTTATGAAAAATGGCAGGATATGCTGAGTCGTTTTTCACAGGAGCCTGGAGATTGAGAGGTGACCTTATAGAAGTTTATAAGATAATGAGAGATATAGATAGAGTTAACGGTAGCTGCATTTTCCCCAAGATGGGGGAGTCTCAAGAGAAGGGGCCACATTTTTAAGGTTAGAGGAGAGAGATCTTCAAAAGAATGCCTTGAGGGACAAATTGTTACACAGAGGGCGGTTTGAGTGTGGAATGAAGTTCTTGAGGAATGGGTGGACGTGGGTACAATAACAACATTTTTCAGACATTTTGATAAGTACATGAATACGAAATGTTTGGAGGGATATGGGCCAGCAACAGGCAGCTGGGATGGGTTTAGCTTGAGATTATGTTTTCTACAAACTGTAGGGTCTGTTTCCATGCCATACAACTATGACAAGAATATAGTTTTGGTCCATTTTTTTGAGAAACGCTGTGATGGAATGTTAGAGAACTAAAGACCAATTAGCCAGATGTCAGTGATGGGTAGGTTGTGGAAGTGATTCTGCCAGGCAGGAGATACATGCATTTGCAAAGGCAAGGATTGATGAAAGATAGTCAGCAGGGCATTGTGCAGACAAAGGCAGGGCTCACTAACTTGATTGCTTTTGTTGAAGTGGTGACCATACATTGTCTACACTCAAGTCAGCAGGACCTTTGACATGGTTTAGCATGATATACTGGTTCAGAAGGTTAGATCACATGGGATCAGGGAGAGCTAGCCAACTGGATACAAAATTGGCTTGACAGTTGGAGACAGAATGGTGGAAGGGGATTGTTGTTCAGACTGGAGGCCCGTGACCAGCGGAGTGCTGTAAGGATCGGGGCTGGGTCCACTGCTATGTATCATCTACATAAACGATTTGATTGAGAATATAGGAGTCATTGTTAGTAAGTTTGCAGAAGATCAAATTAATAGCGTCGGGTGTAGTGAATTAGGTTATCAAAGGGGCTCTTGAACAACGGGGCCAGTGGACCAAGGAATGAAAGATGGATGGTGTTGGGTTTTGTTGAGACAAACCAGAGAGGACTAACACAGTTAATGGTTTGGCCCTGGACAGTGTTGTCCAACAGAGAGAGACCAAGGGGTGCAGTTACATTGTTCCTTGGAAGTGACATTGCAGTTGGACAGGGCGGTGAAAGCAGTATTTGACACACTTTCCTTCATTGTCCAGAGCTTTGATATGAATTGGAGACATTTGTAACATTGTCCTAAATATTTGCCTTGGGCAGAGGAGGCTACAGATTGACCTTATAAAAGGTTTATAAAACCATGCGGGGCCTCAGTAAGGTGAAAAGCCAAGGGTAGGTGAGTCCAAAACTAGAGGGTATAAAGGTGAGGTGAGAGAGCAAGGATTTAAAGAGGGAGCTGAGTGGCAACATTATCCACAGAGGATGGTGCATAGACGGAACGGGCCACCAGAGGAAATGGGAGAAACGTGGACAATTACAACATGGAAAAGACATTTGGGGAGATACATGGAGAGAAGGTTTGAAGCGATAAGGGCCAAACACAGGCAAATGTGACACGTTTCGTATCAGAACCATGGTCAGCATTGATGGGTTGGAGTGAAGGTTCTGTTTCCGTGCTCCATGACTCTGTATCCAGTTAAAGAGGAGGAGACTACTGAGATAAGACATGTTGGAGACACTGAAGCAAGTTACAGCGAGAGGGATGGTAGGCTGGAATGCAGTATGCTTCAAATTAGTGAAGTGACTATGAGGAATGGAGGAGGTTACAAAGATAGCAACTGTTATAGGATTTAAATAATTATTGAAGACATTGGTCACCAAGATATGACACAGATTCCGTGTTGCAATGTGGTTAGTCTTAGTACAACAGACCTTACATTATGGGCAGGGATTGTGCCTGGGGTATGTCTGTATTGTGCTCCCCCTCCAGCACTGTATCTATGTCATGTCTTGTTAGCCGATGTTTGGAGCCCTCTCATTGCTCTCTGCTCTGTGCGCTGTGAGTGATCTTACCTTCCTGCAGGATTTATTGAAGGCTCCACATCTCCCTGCCCTTTGTCTCTCTGGCTGACCAACCATCTTCAATGTGATGATTGACGAGACACCCAGCAGTTGGGAAGTCTATTGAGTCAGGACCTTCCTGAGTACGTGTAGGAGACAAAGAGATAGACAGAATGGGAAATTAGACTGATGCTGTGAGGGTTACACATAGAAAATGGCACTGTGTCCCACAGAGATCTGGAAAATCTCAGTTTCCATCCCTGGCCTGTGCTGCTGCGTCTCTCTGGAGTGGAGAATTCTGTTGGCTCAGGATCTAGAGATCCTGAGTGAGAGACACTGACAGAGGCAGCAATTAGACCCACACAGTGAGGGATACCACATGGAGAGAGACTGAGTGATATCACCAGAGTGCAGCAAGTTATCAAGATCAAACAATTGTGTCGGAAGAACGGGTTTAGCTTCATGATGCCCTGGTGTCAGGGTTCAGGTGGGTGGCACAGTGGCACAGTGGTTAGCACTGCTGCCTCACAGCGCCAGAGACCCGGGTTCAATCCCCGCCTCAGGCGACTGACTGTGTGGAGTTTGCACATTCTCCCCGTGTCTGCGTGGGTTTCCTCCCACAGTCCAAAAGATGTGCAGATCAGGTGAATTGGCCATGCTAAATTGCCCGTAGTGTTAGGTAAGGGGTAGATGTAGATGTAGGGGTATGGGTGGGTTGCGCTTCGGCGGGGCGGTGTGGACTTGTTGGGCCGAAGGGCCTGTTTCCACACTGTAAGTAATCTAATCTAAAAAAAACCATTGAGCAGGTAAAGTGATGGCCGAGTGGTATTACTACAGCACGTTTCCAAAACCTCAACTAATGTACAGGGGAGAAAAGTTTGAATCCCACCATCAGAAATGGTGGAATTTGAAATCAATAATTTTAAAAATAGTAATTAACAATCCACATATAAGTATGAGCCCATTGCTGATGTACAAAAACACCCCAACACTTGTTCTTCACAGAAGGACATCTGCCCATCCTCACGTGGTCTGCACGACGTACCCACAGCAAAGTGTTTGCCTCTCAATGACCCTCTGAAATGGCCGAGCACGTTACTCAGGTCAATGGCAGCTAGGGCTGGGCAAGAAAGGCTGATCAGCCAAAGACACCCATATCCCATAACTGATTTTAAAAAAAATAATCCATTAGGATGGACCCACTGGAACCGTGCTGGGATCAGTGTTCTGGCCAATCATGTCAGTAGGTTTATGGACAGGGCTTTAAACTGACAGAGAGGATGCAGGGACAGGGTTCAGGTGAAGGAACATTCCAAATCCAAAGAGAAAAGGTGATGAATTGGAACAGCATGGGAATTTGGCTGAAGACAAGCAGAAAGGAACCGAAAGGGACAGAGTTTAACTAAAACTGTACATCAGCGAATAGGTATGTGACAGGACATTGTGGGAAAGAGTAAATTATGTCCTTTTTTTTCGCTTGGACAAGGTCTCTGCAATAAGGTAGATGGATTTGTGACACAGAGAAAAAAAGAAATTTAGACACCAGGGAGACATGGTTACAGGGCGAACAAAAGGTGAACATAAGTATTAAATAGCTCACAACCTTGCGGAAACTCAGTCAAAATGCGCAACGAGAACTATAATGGATAACAAAGGCATTACAGAAAAAGCATTTGGCCGCAGATCATGAAGTAGGTCGCAATGTAAATTCTGGTTACTACTTGCCAAGGACAGAAACAGCAGAACAGTTTTAGCCACCGAACTGCATTTCATTGCACATCACTGCATTAAACAGGAATTAATTTGAATTTTTTAACAAAGCTATTGTGATAATTTTGGGAAACTTCAATATTCGCATAATCTGGGGCAATCACACTGACAACAGTGATAATGGAAGGGGAGTATGGATAATTTTTTTTCAGTGTTTCTTTGAATACACATAGTTATGACCCTAGCGAGTTGCACAATGTCAGATCGATGGATGTGTGATGAAACTTAGTGAATGAGTAATGTCACCTGGAGAGATCCTTCGGGAAATTGTGATAAAGTGCAGTTTAAAGAAATATAAAGTTTTAAAGTGAAACACAGAAAGGACAAGCTACAACTAGAAACAAAAATAGCCAATTGCATAAATTTGACAGGAGAAGTGACCAAGGTAAACGGGCTAAACAGACTGGAACAGGTGTCTGTAAATGAACAAATGGAAAACATTTGAAGGAACAGTGTAAATCACTCAAAAAAGTACACTCCATCGAAACAGACAAGACCTCAACAAGAAACTCACTCCTGTCCCTCACTCAGGACAAAATGGATCATATTAGATTATGAGGCTGACAAGATAAGCAAAATGTGCTTAAAATCCAGAAGTGAGAGTGTGCTTTAAGAGTAAGTTTTAAAGGGATTGCAAAGGGTCTGAGAGCAGGAGGATAGTTGAAACGGGAATCATTGTCAGGGTGTAATGACACAACAGGAACAGGGAGAGGTGAAGGTGTTGGAGCTAGTGAGAGATTTACAGAGAGTGGTCAGGGCCTGAACGGTGTTACAAGCCAGTACAGACTGCTGCAGCTGGAGGGGTTTGCAGAGGTAGGGAGGGACATTGGAGGGAGAGGATCAACCAGCTGCTCATCCAAAACCACCACGTCAGTGGCCACAGGATTTTTCGTACACACTATTGACCATCCTCAGGCCATAGGATTACTCAAACACAGTATTGTCCATTCTCAGCCCAAAGGAGCATTCGCATAAAGCATTTACGAATTACAGGCCAGAGGATAATTCACACACTGAATTGACCGTCCTCAGGCCACAGGATTATTCACACAGTTTTGAGCATTCACAGCGCACAGGATTATTCATACTCTGTATTGACAATGCACAGGCCACAGTATAATTAACAAACAGAAATGACCATGCAGAGACCACAGATTATTAACACACAGCATTGACCATCCACAGGCCACATTATTACTCACACGGAGTATTGATGATTCACAGGCCACAAGTTTATCAACACACAGTATTGACCATTCTCAGGCTGCAGGATTATTCACACACAGTATTGAACAACCTCAGGCCACTGGAGTATTCACACATAGTATTGACCATCCTCAGGTCACAGGATTTCTCACACACTGTATTGACCAGCCTATGGCCACAGGACTTTTGAACACACGGTCTTGAACATTTACAGGTCACAGGATTACTCACACATTGTATTGACTACCCTCAGGCCACAGGATTATTCCCACACAGTATTGACTCCCCTCAGGCCATAAGTTTATTCAGACACAGTATTAAGCATTCACAGTGCACAGGATTATTCACATACAGTATTGACAATCCTCAGGCCACAGTATTATTAACAAACATAAATGACCACACACAGGCCACAGATTATTAACACACGCTATTGACTATCCACGGGCCACAGGATTATTAACACACGCTATTGACCATCCTTAGGCAAAGGTTTATTCACACACAGTATTGACGATTCACAGGCTATAGGATTATTCACACACAGTACTGACCATCATCAGTCCGGAAGATTATTCACACAGTATTCTACATCTTCAGGCCTCAGGATTATTCCCAAACTGTATTGACCATCCTCAGTCCACAGGATTACTCACACACAGGAATGACCATCTGAAGACCACAGGATTATTCACTCACTGTATTGAGCATTCACAGCCCACAGAATTATTCACACACAGCATCGACTAC
Organism: Chiloscyllium punctatum; assembly: GCF_047496795.1. NCBI lineage: Eukaryota > Metazoa > Chordata > Chondrichthyes > Orectolobiformes > Hemiscylliidae > Chiloscyllium > Chiloscyllium punctatum. The sequence goes on from NW_027309940.1 coordinate 376,458, forward strand.
ACTCAGGCCACAGAATTATTCACACACAGTATTGACCATTGACGGTCCAAAGGATTAATTGCACATCATGTTGACCATCCTCAGTCCACAGGATTACTCACATACAATATTGACCATCCGAAGACCACAGAATTATTCACTCATAGTATTGATCATTGACAGCCCACAGGATTATTCACACAAACATTGACCATTTACAGGTAACAGGATTATTCTCACACAGGACCGAACAACCTCAAGCAACAGGATTACTCACACACAGTTTTGATCATCCTCTGGCCAAGGGTTAATCACACACAGTACTAATGATTCACACGCCAGAGGATTAATCACACACAGTTTTGACCACCCTCAGGCCACAGGATTGCTCACACACAGTATTGACCATTCACAGGCCAGAGGATTATTCACACATGGTATTGACCATTCACTGTTCAAGGATAATTCACAGACAGCATTGATCATCACAGGCCACAGGTTTATTCACACACAATATGGAATATCCTCAGGGCACAGGATTATTCAGTATTGACCATCATCAGACCACAAGATATTATTCACACACTGTATTAACCAGCCTCCATCCACAAGATTATTCACAACAGTATTGACCATCCACAGGCCACAGATTATTAACACACAGTATTGAGCATTCACAGACCACAGCCTTATTCACACACAGTATTGACTATCCTTAGGCCACTGGATTATTCCCACAGTTTATTGACTACTCTCAGGCCACAGGTTTATTCACACAGAGTAATGAGCAGTACAGTGCACAGGATTATTCATACACAGTATTGAATATCCTCAGGCCACACTATTATTAACAAACAGAAATGACCATCCACAGGCCACAGGATTTTTCACCCGCAGTATTGACCATCCTCAGGCCAAGAGTTATTCACACACAGTATTGATGATTCACAGGCCAGAGGATTATTCACACGTGGTACTGACCATTCACTATCTAAGGATAATTCACACACAGTATTGACCGTTCACAGGCCACAGGATTATTCACACACAGTATTGTACATCCTCAGGCCTCAGAATTATTCACACACAGTATTGACCAGTCTACGGCCACAGGATTTTTGAACCCACTGCCTTGTCACTTTAAAGGCACAGGATTATTCACACACTATATTGACCATCCTCAGGCCACAGGATGATTCACACACTGTATTGACCATCCACTGGCCAAGGGTTATTCACACACGGTATTGACCATTCTCAAGCCAGAGGATTATTTTCACATGTTATTGACCACCATCAGCCCACAAGATTATTCATACACAGTATTGACTAACCTCAGGCCACAGGAGTGTTCATAAACAGTATTGAGCATTCATGGTTCCCAGGATTATTTACACACAGTATTGACAATCCACAATCCATAGGATTATTCACACAAGTATCCTCCATCCTCAAACTGCAGGATTATTCGCACACAATATTCTACATCCTCTGGTCTCAGAATTATTCACACACTGTATTGACCAGCCTACGTCCTCAGGATTATTCACACACAGTATTGACCATTCACATTACAAAGGAATAATTACACATTGTGTTGACCATCCTCAGTCCACAGGATTACTCACATACAATATTGACCATCTGTAGACCACAGGATTATTCACTCACAGTATTGACCATTTACATGTAACAGGATTATTCTCACACAGGATTGAACAACCTCAGGCAACAGAATTGATCACACATAGAGTTGATCATCCTCATACCAAAGGATTATTCACACATGGAACTGACCATTCACTGCCCAAAGGATTATTCACACACATTATTGAACATCCTCAGGCAACAGGATTATTCACACGCAATATTGACCATCCTCACACAAAGAATTATTCACACACAGTATTGACAATCCGCAGGCCACAGGATTATTTTCACATATTATTGACCAGCCTCCAACCACAAGATTATTCAGTCAAAGTATTAACAAACCTTAGGTCACAGGAGTATTCATAAACAGTATTGAGCATTCAGAGTTCCCAGGATTATTTAAACACAGTATTGACAATCTACCGTCCACAGAATTATTCACACAAGTATTCTCCATCCTCAAACCTCAGGAGTATACACACACTGTATTCTCCATCCTCGGGCCTCAGGAGCATACAAACACTGTATTCTCCATCCTCAAGCCTCAGGAGTATTCACACACTGTATTCTCCATCCTCGGGCCTCAGGAGCATACAAACACTGTATTCTCCATCCTCGGGCCTCAGGAGCATACAAACACTGTATTCTCCATCCTCGGGCCTCAGGAGCATACAAACACTGTATTCTCCATCCTCAAGCCTCAGGAGTATACACACACTGTATTCTCCATCCTCAGGCCTCAGGAGCATACAAACACTGTATTCTCCATCCTCAAGCCTCAGGAGTATTCACACACTGTATTCTCCATCCTCGGGCCTCAGGAGCATACAAACACTGTATTCTCCATCCTCGGGCCTCAGGAGCATACAAACACTGTATTCTCCATCCTCAAGCCTCAGGAGTATACACACACTGTATTCTCCATCCACAGGCCTCAGGAGCATACACACACTGTATTCTCCATCCTCAAGCCTCAGGAGTATACAAACACTGTATTCTCCATCCTCAGGCCTCAGGAGCATACACACACTGTAGTCTCCATCCTCAGGACTCAGGAGTATACATACACTGTATTGACCAGCCTACTTCCACAGGATTTTTGAACCTACTGCCCTGTCAATTTACAGGTCACAGGATTATTCACACAAAGTATTGACCATCCTCAGGCCAAGGGTAATTCACACAGTATTGACCAGCCTATAGACCCAGGAGTAATGAAAACTGTCATGACCATCCTCATGCCACAGGATTATTCACACACAGCATTGATGATTCACAGGCCACAGGATACGTGACACACATTATTGACCATCCTCAGGTACTAGGATTATTCACACACGGTATTGACCATTATCAGGACACAGGATTATTCATACATGGTATTGACTTATCTCAAGCCACGGATTTTTCACACACAGTATTGATGATCCTCAGGCCACAGGATTATTTTCACAAGGTATTGACCATCATCAAGCCACAGGATTACTCACACACTGTACTGACCATCCTCACGCAACATAATTATTCACATAAAGTATTGACCATCATCAGAGCACAGGATTATTCACACATAGCATTGACCATTCTCAGAATTATTCACAGTATTGACCATCCTCAAGCCACAGGATTATTCACACACTGTATTGACCATCCTCAAGCCACAGGATTATTCACATACTGTATTGACCATCCTCAAGCCACAGGATTATTTACACACAGTATTGACCAGTCTACGGCCACTGGATTTTTGAACCAAATGCCTTGACAGTTTACAGGCCACAGGATTATTCACACACAATATTGACGATTCACAGGCCACAGGAAGATTCACAAATGGAACGAACCATTAACTGTCTAAAGGATTATTCACACACTGTATTGACCATTCTCCAGCCACAGGATGAATGAACACACTGTCCTGACCAACCTCAGGCCACTGAATAATTCACACATGGTATTGATAACCCTCAAGCCATGGGTTATTCAAACACAGAATTGACGATTCTCAGGCCAGTGGATTATTCACACAGAGTATTGACCATTTTCAAGTCACAGGATTGTTCACACACAGTATTGCCTACCCTTAGGTCACAGGTTTATTCACACATGGAACTGACCATTCACTGTCCAAAGGATTATTCACACACTGTATTGACCATCCTTAGGCCACAGGATTATTCACACACGCCATTGATCACCCTCCAACCACAAGATTATTCACTCACAGTATTGACCAACCTCAGGCCACAAGAGTGTTGAGCATTCATATTTCCCAGGATTATTTAAACACAGTATTGACAATCCACAGTCCACAGGATTATTCACACAAGTATTCTCCATCCTCCGACCGCAGCATTATTCGCACACAGTATTCTACATCCTCAGGCCTCAGGTTTATTCACACACTTTAGTGACCAGCCTACAGCCATGAAATTTTTGATCCATCTGTCTTGTCAATTTACAGGTCACAGGATTAACACATAAGGTAATTACCATACTCAGGCCACAGGATTATTCACACACAGTATTGACCATCCTCAGGCCAAGGGTTATTCATACACAGTATTGATAATCCTCAGGCCAAGTGTTATTCACATATGGAACTCAGAATTCACTGTCCAAAGGATTCACACACTGTATTGACAATCCTCCAGCGACAGGATTATTCACACACTGTATTGAACAACCTCAGGACACAGGAATATTCACAAACAGTTTTAAAAATTCTCAGGCCACATGATTATTCACACACTATTGACCAGCCAACTTCCACAGGATTTTTGAACCCACTGCCTTGTCTGTTTACAGGTCACAGGATTATTCACACGAAGTATTGACCATCCTCAGGCTAAGGGTTATTCACACACAGTATTGACCAGCCTACGGAGTAATGAACACACTGTCATGACCATCCTCATGCCAAAGGATTATTCATACACAGTATTGACACTTCACAGGCCAGAGTATTATTCACACAGTATTGACGATTCATAGGCCACAGGATTATTCACACACAGTATTGACCACCCTCAGACCAAGGGTTATTCACACACAGTATTGACGGTTCACAGGCCACAGGATTAGTGACACACATTATTGACCATCCTCCGGTACCAGGATTATTCACACATGGTATTGACCATTATCAGGACACAGGATTATTCATATATAGTATTGACTTTCCTAAAGCCACAGGATTTTTCACACACAGTATTGACGATCCTCAGGTCACAGGATTATTTTCACAAGGTACTGACCATCATCAGGCCCCAGGATTATTCACACACAGCATTGACCATCCTCAGACCACAAGATTACTCCAACACAGTGTTGAGCATTCATAGTTCCCAGGATTATTTACACACCACATTGACCATCCTCAGGCCACCAGATTTCTCACACACCTTTTTGACCTTCCTCAAGCCAAAGGATTATTCCCACACAGAACTGACCATCCTCAGGCCACGGGATAATTCCCACACAGTTTTGGCCATCCTCAAGCCACAGGATTGTTCACAAATAATATTGACCACCCTCACACTGCAGGATTATTCACACACAGTATTCACCATTCACAGTACACAGCATTATTCACACACAGCGTAGACCATTAACAGACCACTGGATTATTCATACAGAGCATTGAACAACCCCAGTCAACAGGATTAATCGCACACAGTATTGACCATACTGACGCAACACAATTATTCACACACAGCATTGACCATGCTCAAGCCACAGGATTATTCACACACAGTATTGACCAGTCTACGGCCACTGGATTTTTGAACCAACTGCCTTGACAGTTTACAGGCCACAGGAATATTCATACATGGAACTAAACATTCATTGTTCAATCGATTATTCACACACTGTATTGACCATTCTCAAGCCACAGGATTAATAAACACACTGTCCTGGCCATCCTCAGGCCACAGAATTGTTTACACATGGTATTGATAACCCTCAAGCCATGGTTTATTCACACACAGTATTGACGCTTCACAGGCCAGTGGATTATTCACAGAGTATTAACCATTTTCAAGTCACAGGATTGTTCACAGAGTATTGGCCATCCTGACGCAACACAATTATTCACACACAGTATTGACCATCCTCAAGCCACAGGATTTTTTGCACACAGTATTGATGATCCTCAGGCCACAGGATTATTTTCACATGGTATTAACCATCATCAGGCCACAAGATTAATCACACACTGTATTGACCATACTCACGCTACAGAATTATTCTGACATAGTATTGACCATCCTCATTTAACAGGAATATTCACACACCGTATTGACCATCCTCCTGCCACCGGATTTGTCACACACAGTATTGACCATCCTCATGCAACAGGATGAATCACACATGGTATTGATCATCCTCAGGCCACAGGATTATTCACACGCAGCTCTGACCCCCCTCAGGCCACAGGATTAATGAACACACTGTCTTGACCATTTACAGGTCATAGATTTATCACACACAGTTTTGACTACCCTCCGGCCGCAGGATTATGCACAGATAGTACTCACTACCCTCAGGCCACAGGATTGTTCACACACAGTAGTGACCATCCTTAGTCCAAGGATTGTTCACACACAGTATTCAGTGCACATGATAGTTCACACACTGTACTGACCATTCTCAGGCCACAGGATTATTCACACACAGTATTGACCGTCCTCCGGCAACAGGATTTTTCACATACAGTATTGACCATCCTCAAACTGCAGGACTATTCCCACACAGTAATGACAATCCTCAGGCCACAGGACTATTCGCATACAGTATTGACTAACATACGGCCACAGGATTAAAGAACACACTGTCTTTACCATTTACAGGTCGCAGAAATATTCCCACCCAGTATTGACTATCCTCAAGCTACAGGATTATTCCCACACAGCATTGACCATTCTCAGGGCAACACGATTATTCACACACAGCATGGACAGTCCGTAGGTGACAGGATTATTCACACAAAGTATTGACAATCCTCAGGCCACAGGATTATTCACTCACTGTCTTGAACATCATCAGGCAGCAGGATATTTAACACACACAGTATTGACTATCCTTCGGCCGAACGGTTATTCCCACACAGTATTGGCCATTCTCAGTCCACAGGATTATTCACATACAGTATTGACGAGCATACGGCCACATCATTAATGAACACACTGTCTTGATTATTTGCACGTCACAGGATTATTACCACGCAGTATTGACGATTCTCAGGCCACAGGATTATTTACACACAGTATTGGCCATCTTCAGACCGCAGGATTATTCACACACTCTATTGAACATCCTCAGGCCACAGGATTATTCACACATAGTATGCATACGGCCACAGGATTAATGAACACACTATCCTGACCATTTACAGGTCACAGAAATATTCGCACCCAGTATTGACTACCCTCAAGCCACAGGATTATTCACACACAGTATTGACCATCCTCAGACCACAGGATTATTCACACAGTATTGACCATTCTCAGACCAAAGGTTATTCACACACAGTACTGACGATTCACAGGCCACAGGATTATTCCCATACATCATTGACTATTCAAAGGCCACAGGATTATTCACACATAGGATGGCTGTCCTCAGGCAACATAATCTTTCACACACAATGTATGGACCATTCTCAGGCCACAAGATTATTCACTCGCTGTATTGAACATCCTCGAGCAGCAGGATATTTAACACACACAGTATTGACTATCCTTCGGCCTAACGGTTATTTCCACACAGTATTGAACATTCAGAGTCCACAGGATTATTCGCACACAGTATTGACCACTATACGGCCACAGGATTAATGAACGCATTGTCTTGATCATTTGCACGTCACAGGATTATTTCCACGCAGTATTGACGATTCTCAGGCCACAGGAATATTCACACACAGTATTGACCATTCACAGGGCACAGGATTATTCACACACAGCATTGACTAGCACACGGCCACAGGATTAATGAACACTCGGTCTTCAATATTTGCAGGTCACAGGATTGTTCCAACATAGAATTGACAATCCTCAGGCTACATGATTATTCACACTCAATATCGACCAGCCTACAGCCACAGAATTAATTAACACACTGTTTTGATCATTTTCAGGTCACAGGATTATTCCCACACAGTATTGACAATCCTCAAGGAACAGGAATCTTTACACAAAGTATTCACCATCCTTAGGCCATGGATCATTCACACACAGTATTGACAATCCTCAAGCCACAGGATTTTTCCTACACGGTATTGACCATCCACAGGCCACAGTTTTATTTGCAAACAATATTGACATTGCACAGGACACAGATTATTAACACATAGTATTGACCATCCACAGCCCACAGGATTATTATCACACAGTATTGACCATCCACAGGCCAATCATTATTCACACACAGCATTGCCCACCCTTAGGCAAAGGGTTATTCACATACAGTATTTACAATTCACGGGCCATAGGATTATTCACACACAGTATTGACTGCCCTCAGTCCACAGGATTATTCACACACTGCATTGAGCATTCACAGTGCACAGGATTAGTCACACACTGTATTCACAATTCTCAGGCCACAAGTTAATTCACACACAGTATTGACCATCCTCAGGCCACAGGATTACTCACACACAGTATTTACCATTCACAGTCCACAGCATTTTTCTCACAGTATTGACCATTCTCAAGACACAGGATTATTCACGCACTATATTGAACCACCTCAGGCAACACGATTGTTCACACACAGTATTGACCATTCACAGTCCACAGCATTTTTCACACACAGTATTGACCAACCTCAGGCCACAGGATTATTCACACGCAGTATTGACCATTCACAGTCCACAGGATTATTCATACACGGTATTGAACCACTTCAGGCAACACGATTGTTCACACACAGTATTGACCATCTGCAAGCCAAGGGTTATTCACACACAATACTGATGATTCATAGGCCACAACATTATTCACACAGTGTATGGACCACTCACAGTCCACAGGATTATTCACACAGTGTATTGACAATCCTTAGGCCAAGGGTTATTCACACACAGTATTTACGATTCATGGGCCATAGGATTATTTACACACTTTATTGAGCATTCACTGTGCACAGGATTATTCACACACTGTATTCACAATTCTCAGGCCTGAGGTCAATTCACACATGGTATTGACCATTCTCTGTCCACAGGATTAATCACATGTTGTATTGACCATTCACAGTCCACAGCATTTTTCACACATAGTGTTGACCATTCTCAGGCCAGAGGACTATTCACACACCGTATTGACCAACCTCAGGCCACAGGATGATTCCCACAGAGTCTTGACCATTCACAGGCCACAGGATTATTCACACACAGCATTGACCATCCTCAGTCAACAGGATTTTCCCCACACAGAATATGACCATACTCAGGCCACAGGATTATTACCAAACATAAATGACCATTCTAAAGCCACAGGATTATTCACACACTGTATTGACCATCCTCAGGCTACAGGATCATTCCCACAGAGTGTGGACCATTCTCAGGCCACAGGATTATTCACTCGCTATATTGAACAACCTTGGGCAGCAGGATATTTAACACACACAATATTGACTATCCTTTGGCCCAACGGTTATTCACACACAGTATTGACCACCATTCGGCCACATCATTAATGAACACACTATCTTGATCATTTACACGTCACAGGATTATTTCCACGCAGCATTGACAATTCTCAGTCCACAGGATTATTCACACACAGTATTGACTAGCACATGGCACAGGATTAACGAACACTTTGTCTGGACCATTTACAGGTCACAGGATTGTTCCCACATAGTATTGACAATCCTCAGGCCGCATGATTATTCACACTCAATATTGACCAGCCTACGGCCACAGAATTAATGAACACACTGTCTTGACCATTTACAGGTCAAAGGATTATTTCCACACAGTATTGACAATCCTCAAGCCACAGGATTATTCCTCCACAGTATTGAACATCCTCAGGCCACAGGGTTATTCACACACAGTATTGACCATCCTCAGGCCACACAAGTACTCACACACAATATTCAACATTCTCAGCCGACAGGATTATTCCTAGACAGTATTGACAAGCATACGGACACAGGATTCATGAACAAAATGTCTTGACCATTTGCAGGTCACAGGACTATTCCCACACAGTATTTACCATTCTCAGGACACTTGATTATTCGTACTCTGTATTGACATTCAAGGGCCATAGGATTATTCCCGCACAGTATTGGCCATTCTCTGGCCACAGGATTATTCACACCCAGCATTGACCATCCTCAGTCCACAGGATTATTCACACACAGTATTTACCATCCTCAGGCAAAGGTTATTCACACACAGTATTGATGATTCACAGATCACAGAATTATTCACACCCAGTATTGACCATTCTCAAACCACAGGATTATTCACACACAGTATTGCCCATCCACAGGCCACAGTATTATTTGCAATCAGTATTGACCATGCACAGGCCAGAGATTATTAACACATTGTATTGACTATCCATAGCCCACAGGTTTATGATCACACACCATTGAACATTCACTGGCCATATTATTATTCACACACGGTATTGCTCATCATTCGGCAAAGGACTATTCGGACACAGTATTGACAATTCACAGGCCATAGGATTATTCACACAGTATTTACCATCCTCAGGCTGCAGGATTATTCATACAGTGTATTTGCCATTCACAGTTCAAAGGATTATTCACACACAGTATTGACCATTCTTTGGCCAAGGGTTATTCACACACTGTATTGACAATCCTCCGTCCACAGGATCATTCACACACTGTATTGACAATCCTCCGTCCACAGGATTACTCTCACACAGTATTGACCGTTCACAGTCCACAGCATCTTTCAACACAGTATTGACCATCCTCAGACCACACGAGTTTTCACACACATCATTGTGTATCTTCAGGCCACAGGATTACTCCCACACACTATTGACCATCTACAGGCCACTGGATTATTAACACACAGCATTTACCATCCACAGGCCACATTATCATTCACACACAGTATTGACAATCATTAGACAAATGGTTAATCACACACAGTATTCAGCATTCACAGTGCACAGGATTATTCACACACTATATAGACCATTCAAATTCCAAAGGATTATTCACATACACTATTGCCCATCTTTCGACAAAGGATTATTCACACACAGTATTGATGACTCATGGGCCACAGGATTATTGACAAACTGTATTGACCATTCACCTTCCAAAGGATTATTCACACACAATATTGACCATCCTCATTTCATAGGATTACTCATACACAGTATTGACCATCTGAAAACCACAGTATTATTCACACACAGTATTGACCATCCTCAGTCCACAGGATTATTCACACACTGCATTGAACAGACACAGGCCACAGGAAAGTTCATACAGAGTATTGACCAACTACAGGCAACAGGATTAATTACACACGCTTTTCACCATCCTCAGGCCAAAGGATTATGCCCACACTGTATTGATCATTCTCAGGCTACAGGGTTATTCAAACACAGTATTGATCATTCTCAGTCTACACGATTAATCACACACAGTATAGACCATCCTCAGGCCACAGGATTAATCACACACAGTATTGATCATTCTCAGTACTCAGACTTATACACACACTGAACTGACCAACGTCAGGCCACAGGATTATTCCCACACAGTATTGAGCATTCACAGTGCACAGGAATATTCACACACTATATAGACCATCCTCAGTCCACAGGATTACTCACACGCAGTGTGGACCATCCTAAAACCATAGGATTCTTCACATACGGTATTGACCATTTACAGTCCACAGCATTATTCATACACAGCATTGATCATTCACAGGCTAGAGGATTATTCACACACAGTATTCTATATCCTGAGGCCTCAGGATTATTCAAACACAGTACTGACCATCCTCAGTCGATAGGATTACTCATGCACAGTACTGATGATTCAGAGGCCAGAGGATTATGCACACATAATATTGACCGTCCTCTGTCCACAGGATTTTTCACACACAGATTATGACCACACTCAGGCCACAGTATAATTCACACATAGTATTGACCAACCTCAGGCCACAGGATTACTCCCACACAGTATTGACGATCCTCAGGCCAGAGGAGTGTTCACACACAGTACTGTTAATCCTTAGGCCACAGGATCATTCGCACACTGCATTGCCCAACCACAGGCCACAGAATTATTCGCACACAATATTCAACATTCTCAGCCAACAGGATTATTACACACAGCATTGACTATCTTATGGCCACAGGATTAATGAACACACTGTCTTGATCATTTACAGGTCAGAGGATTATTCCCACACAGTATTGACCATTCTCAGACCACAGGATTATTCACATACAGTATTGAACATCCTTGGGGCACAGGATTATTCCCACACAGTATTTTCCATTCTCAGGCCACTGGATTATTCCCACCCTGTTTTGACCATCCTCTTGCAACAGGACGTTTCACACACAGTATTGAACATCCTCAGGCCACAGGATTATTCACACACATTATTGACCTTTCTCAGCCCAGAGGATTATGCACACACTGTATTAAACATCCTCAAACCACAGGATTATTCTGACACTCTATTGACCATGCTCAGGCCACAGGATCATTCACACATAGTATTGATCATACTCAGGCCAAGGTATAGTCACACACAGTAATAACCATTCACATGCCAGAGTATTATTCACACATAGTATTGACCAACCTTAGGCCACAGGAGTATTCACACACAATATTCAATATTCTCAGCCCAGGATTATTCACAGAGTATAGACCAGCCTACGGCCACAGGATTAATGCACACACTGTCTTGATCATTAACAGGTCACAGGATTATTACCATGCAGTTTTACCCATTCTCAGGCCACAGGGGTATTCACAAAGTATTGAACATCATCAGGCCACAGGATTATTCCCACACAGTATTGACCAACCTCCGTCCACAGGATTACTCACACACAGTATTGATCATCCTCAGGTCAACGGTTATTCACACACAGTATTGACCATCCTAAGGCCATAAGATCATTCACACACTGTATTGACCAACCTGAGGCCACAGGATTAATGAACACATTCTCTTTACCAATTAACAGGTCACAGGATTATTCCCACACAGTACTGAACATCCTCAAACCACAGTATTGAACATCCTCAGGCCACAGGATTATTCACACACTTTATTGACCTTTCTCAGGCAACAATATTTGTCACACACTGTATTCACCATCCTCAGGCCGGAGGATTATTCACACACAGTATTGAATACCTTCAGGCCACTGGATTATTCCCGCACAGTATTGACTAGCATCAGGCCAGAGGATTATTCAACACAGTATTGATCATCCTCTGACCACAGAACTATTTACACACAGTGTTGGCAATACACAGGTCACAGGATTACTCATACAGTATTCACAATCTTCAGTCCACTGGATTATTCTCACACAGTATTGACTATTCTTAGGCCAAAGGGTTATTCCAACACAGTATTGGCCATTCTCAATCCACATGATTATTCGCACACAGTATTGACTACCCTCAGGCCACTGGATTATTAACACATAGCATTGACGATCCACGGCTCACAGGATGATTATCACACAGTATTGACAGTCCACAGTCCACATTATTATTCACACAGTATTGCCCATCCTTATGCAAATACTTATTTACACAGTATTTACGGTTCATAGGCCACAGGATTAGTGACACACAGTATTGACTGGCCTCAGTCTACAGGATTATTCACACACTGCATTGAGCATACACACGGTACTGAACATTAACAGTGCACAGGATTATTCACACAATGCATTGACCGTGCACAGTCCAAAGGATTATTCCCACACAGTATCAACCATCCTCCGTCCACAGGATTGCTCATACACAGTATATACCATCCTAAAAACATAGGATTATTCACACAGAGTATTGACCATTCACAGTCCACGGCAATATGCACACACACCATTGACCATTCATGGGGCACAGGATTATTCACACCCAGTATTGAACAACCTCAGACAACCGGATTAATTACATACAGTTCTGACCATCCTCAGGCCACAGGATTGTTCACACACAGTATTGATCATCCTTAGGCCAAGGGGTTTTCACACACGGTATTTACGATTCACAGGCCACAGGATTAATGAACACAGTGTCTTGACAATTTACAGGCCACAGGATTATTCATACACAGTGTTGACCATTCACAGGCCACTGTCTTAATCAAATACAGTATTGGTCATTCTCAGACCAAAGGCTTATTTACAAAAAATATTGACCATGCACAGGCCAGAGGATTACTCGCACATAGTATTGACCATTCACAGGCTACAGGATTATTCACACACAGTATTACCCATCCTTAGGTAAAGAGTTAGTCACACACAGTATTGACCATACTCAGGCCGCAGGATTATTCACACTCTGTGTTGAGTATTCACAGTGCACAGGATTATTCACACATAGTACTGAATAACCTCAGGCAACAGGATTAATTACACAAAGTTTGGACCATCCTCAGGCCAATGGTTATTCACACACAGTATTTACAATTCACAGGCCATAGGGTTATTTACACACAGTACTGACTGCCCTCAGGCCACAGGATTTTTCACACTCTGTGTTGAGTATTCACAGTGCACAGGATTATTCACACATAGTACTGAATAACCTCAGGCAACAGGATTAATTACACAAAGTTTGGACCATCCTCAGGCCAAGGGTTATTCACACACAGTATTGACCATTCACAAGCCAAAGGATCATTCACAAACTGTGTTGACCAATCTCAAGTCACAGGGGTATTCACACACAATATTCAACATTCTGAGCCCACACGATTATGCACACACTTTATTGACCAGCATGTGGCCACAGGATTATTCCAACGTAATATTGACCATCCTCTGGCGACAGGATTATTCCCATACCATATTGTCCATCCACATGCCAAGGGTTATTCACACAGAGTACTGGCCACACAAAGTGAGAGCGTTAGAGGTGCTCGGAGGATAAAACAGAGATGTGGAGTGTTGTTGCGACTGGAAAAGGGTCTGAAAAGGATTTTACAGTGACAGGGTGGACTGTAGTTATTGTGAAAAACTACAGAAATAGCGATTATTGTACTGAGTGCAGGATGTGATTATTGAAATTCGGAATGTTATCAAGACTAGAGCCATTTACAAATATGAAGAATCATCAGAATTGGAGTAGGGATCAAATTAATAGTGGGATTGTGGGCAGGGTTAAGGTTACAGAAATAAGAACTTTTCTGGGAATTACAAGCATTCATGGCACAGGCACAGATAAGTTGGACCGAAAGGAATGTTTCCTTAATGAATGACTCCATCCCATGACAAAAGTCAGCGTGATCGGGGGAAGTGTGGAATAGAAAGATCCCAGGATTCAAAACCATCTCCTTGGGAGAGGCCTGCTTTCCCTGCTTTTGTACTGATCCTCACTAAGACAGCACAGGCCTGGATTGATAACTGTCAACTTCCTATATTGACACAGGAAGACTCAATACAGCAGAGAAGAAAGTAAACAAGAGAGTGGGGATTGAGCCTGGGACCATCACACTCTGTGTTCACCCTTCAACTCTGTACCTATGTCATGTCCTCCATACCAAAGATCGATCGCTGAAATGTTCTCTGCTCTGTTCACTGTGAGTGGTCCTATCTCGCTGCAGGATTTCTTGAAGGCTCCAGGTCTCCCTTCCATCTGAATGAAATGTATCTCAATTTGCTTTGGGAGGTAAGGGAGGAGATTTCTGGGGCCCTGGTGGATATAGTTAATACATTGCTGACCACGGATGAAATGCCGAATGACTGGAGGATAGCAAATGTGGTTCCTTTGCTCAAGAAGGGCAGCAGGGATAGGCCAGGAAATGACAGAACAGATAGGTCACCCCATTAGAGGAACGATGTGTAAGATTTGGAAAGGGTTCAGTGGAGATTTACTGGGATGTTACCTGGTATGGAGGAAATGTGATATGAGGAACTTGAAGCTGTTTTTGTTCGAGAGAAGACGTTTCAGATGAATTAATTGAGATACTAAGATAAACAGAAAGTGAAATGGATTGGACAGTGAGAGCCTTTTTCCTCAGATGGCAATACCGAGCATGAGGGGGGATAGCTTTAAATTGAGGGGTGAAAGATATATGACAGATGTCAGAGATAGTTTCTTTACTCAATGTCGTAGGAGCATGGAACAAACTGCCTGCAACAGGAGTAGATCTGCTAACCTTAAGGGCATTTAAACGGTCATTGGATAGTCACATGGACGTGAATGGAATAGTGTTGGCTACTCGGGCTTCACATTGGTTTCACAGGTTGGCGCAACATTGAGAGCTAAAGGGCCTGTACCATGCCGCCATGTTCTATGTTCTAGAGGGAATAAATATCAGGTGAGAGGGGAAAGACTTAAAAGGGATTGGAGGAGAACGTTTTTCACACAGAGGATGGTGCAGGTGGTCGAGAAAAGTACAATAACAACATGTAAAAACGATTTGGGCAGAAACATGGAGAGGAGAAGGTTTGAAGGGATTTGGGTCAAATGCAGGGAAACGCGACTCCGTCAGGGACTCTGGTCAACATGGACAAGTTGGATTGAGGGAACTATTTTCGTGCTGCATGACTCAGTCTCCTCCTCCAATAACTGGAGACAACCTTGATAAGGCATGTTGTGGACACTGAAGCAAGTTACAGCGATAGGGATAGTAATCTGGAATGCAGTACGTTTCAAATACGTGGAGTGACTATTGGGATAGGAGGAGGTTACAGGGATACTAACTGTCATTGGAGTTAAAAATTATTGAAGACACAAGTCCACAAGACATGCCATAGTTGCAGTGTTGGAGTGTAGGAAGTTTTAGTACAACAGAACCTAAAGTAGGGGTGGGTATTGTGCGTGGGGTGGGCCTGTACTGTATTCCCCCTCCAGATCTGTATCGATGTCATGTCTTGTTAACAGAGGTTTGGAGCCTTCTCATTCCTCTCTTCTCAGTTATCGAAACTGGATTAAGTTATCAATACCGAGGGTTGAAGAATTAGTAAGGACTCTTCAGACTAGCCAAAGTTACAGGTAGAGAGAGTTGTTGGGACTGGAAGAGGTGACAGTCCTCAATAGGCTGGTACACATTCACGGATGATTTTAGTGACTGCAGGAGGTTACAGAGTTAAGGCGGCTAGTAATGATGGGAGGAGGTCACAGAGATAGATAAGATTGCAGAGATTGGCCAAGGTTGCAGTCTGGGGAACGGTGACATGGCTTCATAATGTTACACAAAGGGAGGATGGGCAGGAATGGCTGTGGGAGCTGGAGGGGTTTATACAGATAAGGAGGTTTATAGGGATGGTAGAAGGTTCATGGGAGTGAGGTGCTGTAGGATAGGATGGAGGAGTGCTGTGGGGAGTGGAGAAGTTTGCAGTGATATCATATGATGGAAAGACTTGAGGAAGGTACAAGCCTTTGGTAACGGCTGGAGGATATTAAAGAGACAGGGTGGGCTGTAGGTACTGAACATTTTGACAGAGATAAGGATAAGGTAGTGTTTGGGGATAATGACCATAATTCTGTACGTTTTGAAGTCATGATGGAAAGAGCTAAGGATCATGTAGAAGTTGTGTGTCCAAATTTGGGGAATGCTCCTTATCATTTCATTATCACTATCACTGGTCATTATTACTAGCATTAGACAGGATTTGGAAAATATAGACTCAGAGGAACTATTTACAGTCGAGCCTACAATTGGAAAGCGGGAGTATTTTCAAGTGATACAGTGAGAATTCAGGGCCAGCGTGTACCATGAACAGTGAATGACAAAGGCACCAAGTTCAGCGAATACTGACCAAGTGAGATTGTGAGTTTGGTAAAGAAAATACAGTGCAATCAAACCAGGTGAAGCCCTTCAACAACTATAGAGAGTGCAAGGGGGTCCTTAAAAATGAGGGGCGCTCAATGGCCATGAAACCTCCTTGGCAGACACTAGTTTGGAAAAGCTACAAGATATTTTATGACGAGAGTCAGAGTAAGAAGATTCCCAGCTAAAGAGTGCGGCCTGTTGGAAACCAAAGGGACGATCTGCGCATGGAGCCAGAGGAAGTAGCTGAGGTCTTCAATGTATGCTTCCCATCTGTATTCACACAGGAGAAAGACACTGTAGCCGGGGATTTCAGTCTGGATGGTGAGACTCGAGAACATGTTAAGATCAATAAGGAGGTATTAAATGCTTTCATAGGCATAAAGGGGGAGACATCCCCAGAGCCCAATGAAATGTATTGCAGGCTGCAGTGGGAGGTAAGGGAGGAGATTGCTGGGGCCCTTTTGGATCTTTTTAATACTTTGCTGGCCACAGGGATATTGGGTAAAAATTGGGAACAATTCTGAGGGTCAAGATGTATCAACATTGAAAAGGAAGGAATAGATTCAGGACAGATTTTGGAAAGGAGAATCCTGTCTGATGAATTCAATTGAGTTTTTTTGAAAAGTTATCTAAAAATATTTATGAGAGCAGTGCAGATGATGTGGTTATCATGGTGTTCGGGAAGGCCTTTGACAAGGTCTCAGTCAATATGTAAATGGCCCAACTGGAGAAGGGAGCGAAACCTGACCTCCCCTTTGGAAACAATGTCGGGAATAGGACTGAGGTGTTAGTGAGGGAGCACTTGGGCAAAGTGACCACAATTCTATTAGGTTGAAAATAGCTTTGCTGAAAGACAGACCTGATCCAAAAGTTAAAGTTATAAAATGTGGCAAGACAAATCTTGATAGTATTAGACATGAACTTTTTTTTAAAGTTGATTAGAGAGTCTATTTGCAGGTAAAGGGAATTCTGACAATTGGGAATATTTTAAATGTGAGATGAAAGGACCGTTCAGCACCAGCATGTTCCTGTTTGTGTGCAGCTCAATGCTGACAGCTTTCGGAAACACTGGCTGTCGACTGAGATTCTGCTTAAGGAAAAGGGGGCACATGTCAGGTATAGCCAGCTGGATCAAGGGAATCCCTGAGGAGCAGAGGGGCTGTAGGAATACTCTTTGGATGGAAATCAGGAATGCAGAAAGAGGACATGAAATAACTTTGACACATAAAGTTAAGGAGAATCCAAAGTGTATTAAGAGCCAAAGAAGAGCGAGGGACAAAACCGGTATTCTTAATGATCAACAAATCCAACGATGTGTGAAACTACAAGATCCTAAACAAATATTTCACTTTGGAACTTACTGTGGATAAGGTCTGGGGCGCTTAGTGTTTGGCCTGACCACTATTGGAATATTATGTGCAATTCTGGTCTCAATGCCATCGGAAGGATGTTGTGGAACTTGAAAAGGTTCAGAAGAAATGAATAAGGATGTTTCCAGGGTTGGAGGGTTTGCACTACAGAGAAATGCTGAAGAGACTGGGATTATTTATACTTTAACATGGGACGCTGAGGAGTTATCTTATAAAGGTTTCTTAAAATCATGGTGAGCATGGATAGGGTCAATAGATAAAGACTTTTCTCTGGTCGTGGGGGGTGGGGGGTGGAGGAGTCCAAACCTACAAGGCATAGCTTTAACGTGAGAGGAAAAGATTTAGAAGGGACCAAAGGGACAGCTGTTTCCTGCAAAGGTTGGTATATATATATGATATAAACTGCCAGAAGAAATGGTGGAGGCTGACAGAAATATATTTTGCAGGCATCTGGATGTGTATATAAATAGCAGGATTTTAGAGGGATATTGACAAAGTTCTGGCAAATGGGCTTGAAAAACGTCATGGAGGAGTTGGACCAAAGGGTCAGTTTCCATGCTGTACATCTCGATGACTCCATGTCTTGAAATGAGTCCACATTATAGAAGAGGCGGTGTTGGAAGTTTTAAAACATAGAGGTAGATAAATCCCCAGGATCTGATCAAGTGTATCTCAGAACATTGTGGGAAGCTGGGGAAGAAATTGTAGGGGCCTGAGCAGTGATATTTGTGGCATTCTGGGCAGTGATGGAGGTTTTCTGAGTTTACAAAGGGATCTTGATGAAATGCGTGAATGACTGAAAAACTGCAGACAGAGTTCAATTCGGGTAAATGTGAGGTAATGCATTTAGGTTCCAACAAACAAGGGTCGAGCTTTCACAATTAACGGTAGGGTCTTCAGTAGTGTTGTACGCCTTGGGGTTCAGGTACGTAGTTCTTTGAAGTTTGCCACAAGGAGAGACAGGATGGTTATAAATGGTACTTGCCTTCATTGTTCAGTCATTCGAGTTTAGGAGTTTGGGAAGTCGTGTGTAGATTGTACAGGACATTGGTAAGGCCTGTTCTGGAATACTCTGCCCAGTTATAGGAAGGATATTAAACTGGAGAGGGTTCAGATCACATTTACCAGGATGGTGATGGGTATAGAAAGTTTCAGTTATAAAGGAAGGTTGTATAGTCTGGGACATTTTTCACATGAGCCTGGAGATTGAGAGGTGAGCGTATAGAAGTCTATAAAATAATGAGGGGTATAGATAGAGTTAACGTGACTTGTCTTTTCCCAACAGCAGATCATTTTAGAACTAGGGGCTACATTTCTTAAGGTTAGAAGGGAGAGATTTAAAATCAGAAAACATAAGGAGCAAACTGTTAGAGTGTGTTTTGTGTGTGGAATGAAATTCCCAAGGAAAGGGTGACTGTGTGTACAATTACAAAGCTTGAAATATTAGTACAGGAATAGGAAAGGTTTGAAGGGATGTGATCCAGGAAGAGGCAGGAGGGACGAGGTTAGTGTAAGATTATGGTCGGTATCAACCGAACAGTCAGTTTCTGTGCTGTATGACTGTCTGACTATGAAAATAATTTTGTGCCCTTATTTAAGAAAGACAGCAAGGGGAAGCCAAGGAACTGCAGACTGAGGAGACAGAAATCAAGGATGGGTAAGGTGTTGGAGATCATTCTGAGAGTACGAGTTACATGCATTTGGAAAGACAGGACTGATTGCAGACAGTTAGAGTGGCTTTCTGCGCAGGAAAAAACATGTCTCACAAACTTGCCTGAGTTTGTTGAAGATGTGACCAAGAAAAGAGATGGAAGCAGAGCAATAGACATTGTTTCTGGGTTCAGCAAGGCCTTTGACAGGGTTGAGCAGGCTTCACGGGTTAGTAAAGTTCGATCACATGGGTTCAGGGAGAGCGACCCAACTGGATGCACAATGGGTTTGATAGGAGGAGGGAGAGAGTTGTTCAGACTGGAGGCCTTCGACCAGCAGTGTGCTGTAAGGATTGGTGCTGGGGCCACCAAAGTGCATCATTTATATAGAGGATCTGGGTAAAAATATAGGAGTCACTGTTTGTATGTTTGCGGATACCAAAATTAGTGGAAGAGTGGGCAGGGAATATAGTTATCGAAGGGGATGGTAATCAACTGGGCCAGTGGGACAAGGAAAGAAAGATGGAATTTAATTCATGTGTTGGATTTAGTTAAGACAAACCAGGAAGGACTAACACAGGTAATGGTCGAGCCCTGGACAGTATTGTTGAACAGAGAGAGACAAAGGGGTGCAGTTACACTGTTTTGGAATGGAATCACAGGGGGCCAGGGTGGGGAAAGCAGCATTTGGCACACTTGTCTTCATTGGTCAGAGCACTGAGTACATGAATTGGAGATATTTGTAACATTGTCGTCAATATTTCTCCTGGGAAAAGGAGGCTACGGGGTGGCCTTATAAAGGTTTATGAAACCATATAGAGCCTAAGTAAGGTGAAAAGCCAAGGGTAGGCGAGTCCGAAGCTTGAGGCATAAACGTGAGGTGAGAGAGCAATGATTTAAAGAGGGTGCTGAGGGGCAACATTTTGCACAGAGGATGGTGCATAGACGGAATGGACCGCCAGAGGAAATGGGAAAAACAAGTACAATTACAACATGGAAAAGATACTTGGGCAGGTACATGGAGAGGAGAAGATTGGAAGGGGTATGGGCCAAACACAGGCAAATGCAACTCATTCCAATTAGGAAACCGCAAACAAAGAGTCATGCCGCACAGAAACAGGCCCGATGTCCCAGTTGTTGGAGGAGGAGACTATCGAGACAAGGCATGTTGTAGAGACTGAAGCAAGTTACAGCGATACGGATGGTCGTCTGGACTGGAGGTTTCAAATATGTCAATTAATTGGTAAGAGGGGAGGGGATGACAGAGATAGGAACTGTTATAGGAGTTAGAATGATTGAAGACACTGGTCCACAAGATGACCCATAGATACAATGTTGGAGAGGGAATAGAGAACAGAAAGATCCCAGGCAGCATTACCACTCTGTCATGTGAGGCCTGCATTCCCCTCTGTTGTCCTGGTGCTCACCAAGATAGCCCACGTCTAGATTGAAAACTGGGAATTCCCGATGCTGTCTCAGTGCAACAAAACTTAAAGTAGGGGTGGTGATTGAGCCTGGGGTGTGCCTGTACTTTGCTCCCCCTCCATCACTATATCTATGTCATGTCTTGTTAGCTGATGTTTGGCGCCCTCTCATTGCTCTCTGCTCTGTGCACTGTGAGTGATCTTACCTGGCAGCAGGATTTATTAAAGGCTCCCGACCTCCCTGACCTTCATCTCACTGGCTGACCAATCATCTTTCCAACCAGCAGTTGGCAAGTCTATTGAGTCAGGAACTCCCCGAGTACCTGTAGAAGACACAGAAATAAGCAGAGTCGGAAATTAGACTGATGCTGTGAGGGTTACACATGTAGAATGGCCCACAGAGATCTGGGAAATTCTAGTCTCCATCCCTGACATGTGCTGCCTCATCTCTCTGGAGTGGAGAATTCTGTTGGCTCAGGATCTGGAATAGCTGCAAGAGTGAGAGACACTGACAGAGGCAGCAATTAGACGCATACAGTGAGGGTTCACACATGGAAAAATACTGACTGATATCACCAGAGTTCAGGATCAAATAATTGTGTGGGAAGAAAGGGTTTTGATTCATGTTGCACTTTGATATACAAACTGTGAGCAGGCGAAGTGATGGCCTTGTGGCATTATTGTGTGACAATTTATCCAGAAAGTCAGCAAGTGTTCTCTGGACACAGGTTCAAATCCCACCATTGCAAATGATTGAATGTGAAGTAAATGCTTCAAAAAAGATTTAATTAAAAACCTGTAAGTGAGTATTAAACAATTGCTGATGTTAAGAAAAATCCACCGGGTGCATTTAAGTCTTTAGTGAAGTAATCTAAGGTGGGACTGGGATATCACAGGTATTACAGAAACAACAGATGAGGGAGGGACAGGACAGGCAGCTCAATGTTCCAGGGGACAGATGCTGCAGGAAGGACAGAAGGGGAGCTGAGAGAGGAGGAGAGCTGCTGGTTCTGATGGGGTGAAACATCCCAGCAGGACTGAGAGAGGATATTCCTGCAGGATCGCCCAGTGAAGCTGTGTTCGTGGAATTAATCAATAACAATGGGTCTGCCCTTTCCTCTGATTGTTCTACAGACCCCCAGAGCCCCGCCCTCCTGCACCTTGACCTTCTCAAGATGGCGGCCGTCAGGCCCGTGCTCCCTCTTCCCTCAAACAAATGGCGGCCGTGACCCTGGGCCCCTTCCCTGATCAGAGACCGCCACCTCCTTACCCGGGCTTGGAAGGTCTTTTCCGAGTTTTTTTTTAACCTTTATCCGGGACTTGTGAAATCTCTCCGCTCCTTTCTCCCGGCGAGGCTCCCACACACCGGCTCTGAGCTCCCCTCTCTGAAGCCGATCGCAGCCGCTGCCGGAGAAAGTGTCTCTCCATGTCTCTCTCTGTATCCTGACCAATGTGACACTGCGCATGCTCTGCATAGAAACCAAACTACGCGTGCGTCTGAGGTTATCAGTGAGTTCATAGAGAATATTCATATCTGCACAGACTGACGGGTAAAATATTAGTCATTAACAATTGCTTTGTCGAGTTATAATCATGGAGCTGTATAACATGTGAATTGTCTGGTCCAAATCAACCATACCGGCCAGGTATGTAAATTACCAACTGTTCTGCGGGTTTGAAAAGAAGTTTCTTACTCGAGTCGTGTAAATCGATTGGAAATATGTACATTATCAGATTTACATTTCAACTACAGTATTTTTTAAAATCTCACGTTGATTTATGAGAGACGTTTAATTCTCCACTAGGTCGTGAGAATGATCAATCCTGCAAAATAGTTTGCTCTCTGACCAATCTTGAAGCGATCACTCTCCGAGAATGCTTTGGCCCCTCTCCTCATTCACTCTGGTTAGAGGACCGGCCACTCCTCGGTCCTCCTGTTCCGCCCCGTCCTCCCAATTGCAGAGTTGATTCGGGCGTGACTCAGCAGGCAAGGGACAAAGGAAGTTCGAGTCGATGTTTTGTGACGCGGTGAATATATCCCGAATCTTGGACGAGAGGCCTGGGTTCAATTCACAGCTTGTGCAGATGTGTGTAATAACAACTTTAGCAGGTTCATTAGGAAAACTAAGGGAAGTCAGGAACAGTGAAAACAAGAGAAAATGCATTCAATGTGATGGGGCTTTCAATGCTCAGATGATTTGACTCTTTACCAAGCGTTTCAGGGTCCCAGTACAGACTGTTGCACTGCTCTTCGTGCGCAGCCAGATACCACGATAGTGGGGCAAAGTGGTGGGATATAGAGGTACTTTTCTGGAAGGCGCTCGGTTTTTGTGGTGAAAACAGTTGAGAAGGAGTCGGGTTTTGGATGGAGCTCCCTGTCCCGCTCCTGTTGCAGCCTCTTATTATTGCCCTGACTCCACCTCGTACATGGAGAAAGTGAGGACTGCAGATGCTGGAGATCAGAGCTGAAAAATGTGTTGCTGGAAAAGCGCAGCAGGTCAGGCAGCATTCTGTACCTCGTACATGTTTGGTAGAGATCAGTGACATTTCGTCAGCCCACAATACAAGATCCATCACTCTGTTTAAGTCAGTAAAAATCACTTGTAGCACAATAGTCAGAGAACAATACAGCGCAGAACAGGCTCTTCAGTCCTTGATGTTGCGCCAACCTATGAACTATTCTCAGCTTATCCCCCTACACTATCCTGAAATCACCCATGTGCTTATCTAAAGGATTGTTTAAATCTCGCTATAGTGGCTGAGTTAACGACATTAGTAGTTAGTGGATTCCATGCCCGAACAACTCTGAGTAAAGAACCTGCCTCTGACATCTGTCTTAAATCTATCACCCCTCAATTTGTAGATATGCCCCCTTATACACACTAATGTCTTCATCCTAGGAAAAAGACTTTCACTGTCTACCCTATTGTCGGACTCTGGCTCAATCTACTAATTTACTTTCTTCTATGTGTGAGCCAAGTCCTGCGTGTTCTTTAAAATGAAGTAATAAGAGAAGGTATTCGGTGTCACACTTTTTGAGTTTATTTTACAGTAAGTGGATAAAGCATACAGAGCTCTGGGTCTAGACCTTTCCGTCCCTGACAAACTATACAGTGTGTCAGTTCAGAAAAATACCACACCCTTGTCCCTGACCCAGTCTTTTTATATAGTAAAAACATCATGCAGTCACTGAGGTGGGATTATCTTCTGATTGGTTGTTAGTCTGACTCCATTCTCTGCCTCCTTCCATTCCCGGATGTTCGACCCCACGTGACCGTGTTTTGCGCGTGAAACGGAGTACCACGTGACCCAATTTTGCCCGCGAAACGGAGGACCACGTGACCTCCCTGCACACCTCCGGCGCGTGAAACAGTGCATCACGTGACCTTGTTTTGGAACGGTGCGATGCACCACGTGACCTTATCCTGCACGTGCATGTAACGGAGCATCCCCAAAGGTGGCAGCCAGCCATATACTTATAAGTAAGCCATATATTTACACTATCTAAGCCACTGATCATCTTGTTTGTCTCTATCAAATCCTCTCTTCGCCTTCTTGCCAATGAGAACACGTTCAAGTCTCTCAACCTTTCCTCATAAGACCTTCCCTCCAGACCATACAACATCCTGGTAAATATCCTCTGCGCCCTTTCCCATGCTTCCACATCCTTCCAGAAATATGGGCACCAGAACTGCACACAATATTCCAAATATGGCCGCACCAGTGTTTTGGATAGTTGCAGCATGATATTGCGGCTCCAGAATTCAATCCATCTACGAATGAAATCTGACACACTGTATGCCGCCTTAACAGTACTGTACACCTGGTGGCAACTTTCAGGCATCTATGTGCATGGCCTCCAACATCCTTCTGCACATCTACACTACCAAGAATCTTTCCATTTACCCAGTACTCTGCCTTCCTGTTATTCTTTACAAAGTGCATCACCTTACATTTAGCTGCATTGAACTCCATTTGCCACATTCAGCCCAATTCTACAGTTTATCCAAGTCCCCCCGCAACCTGTAACATTCTTCCACACTGTCCACTACTCCACTGACTTTGCTGTGGTCTGCAAATTTTCCAATCCATCCACCTATGCCTCCGTCTAAGACTTTTATAAAAATGACAAACAGCAGTGATCCCAAAACAGATCCTTGTGGCACACCACTAATAACCGCACTGGAGGCTGATTATTTTCTATCATCCACCACTCGCTGCCTTCTTTCAGAAAGCCAGTTTCTAATCCAAACTGCTAAATCACACTCAATTCCATGTTGCTGCATTTTCTCTAACAGCCTACCATGTGGAACCTGATCAAAGGCTTTACTGAAGTCCACGTATATCACGTCAACTGCCCTACCCTCATCTATATGCTTGGTCACCATCTCAGAAAACTCAATGAGATGTGTGAGACACGACCTGCCCTTGACGAAACCATATTGACGATCTGAAATCATATTGTTGTTTGCCAGATGATTACAAATAGTGTTTCTTATAATCCTTTCCAAAACATTTCCTACAACAGAAGTAAGGCTCACTGGTATATAATTACCTGGGTCATCTCTACTGGCCTTCTTGATCAAGGGCATAACATTTGCAATCATCCAGTCCTCTGGTACTGAACTTGTAGGCAATGACAGCTCAATATCAAAGCCAAAGTCTTTGCTATCTTCTCCCTAGCTTCCCAGACAATCTATGGATAAATCCCATCTAGCCCAGGGGACTTGTCTACTATCAATCCTTCTAGAATTGATAACACCTGTTCGTAACTAACCTCTATCCTTTCTAGTCTAACATCTTCTATCTCATTATTATCTACAATATTCTAATTTTCCTGAGTGAAAACCAATGAGAAATGTTCGTTTAGCACCTCTCCGATTTCCACAGTGTCCACACTCAACTTCCCACTTCTGTCTTTGATTGGCCCGATTCCTACCCTATCCTTTATTTCTCAAATACCTATAGAAAGCTTTAGGGTTCTCCTTTATTCTATTCACTAAAGACTGCTTGTGTCCTCCCTTTGTTCTTCTTAACTCTCTTTAAATCCTTCCTAGCTGATCTGTAAGTCTCCATCGCCTCATCTGTACCATTTGCCTCATCAAAACATAAGCCTCCTACTTCTTCTTCACAAGAGATGCAATTTCTGTGCTAAATCACGGTTCCCTTACCTTATCACTTCCTCCCTGCCTGACAGGGACATACCTATCAAGGACACGCAATATCTGTTCCTTAAACCAGCTCCACATTTCCATTGTCTGCATCCACTGCATTTCGCTACCCCATCCTATGCATCCTAATTCTTGCTGAATCGCGTTATAATTGCCACTGCCCCATCGATAAGTCTTGACCTTGACATATACCTATCCCTTTTCATTGCCAAACTAAACATAACTGAATTATGATCACTCTCTCCAAAGTGCTCACCGACAACTAAATCAAACACCTAGTCCGGTTCATGACCAAGCACCAGATCCAATGTGGCCTCCCCTCTTGTCGGCCCTTTGACATACTGTGTCAGGAAACCCTCCTGTTCACATTGGACAAAAACTGATCCATCTGACGTACTAGAATTGTAGCATTTCCAGTCTATGTTGGAGAAGTTAAAGACCCCATAATGACCACCATGTTACTTTCAC
This sequence comes from Chiloscyllium punctatum, assembly GCF_047496795.1. Classification (NCBI taxonomy): domain Eukaryota; kingdom Metazoa; phylum Chordata; class Chondrichthyes; order Orectolobiformes; family Hemiscylliidae; genus Chiloscyllium; species Chiloscyllium punctatum. The sequence goes on from NW_027309940.1 coordinate 404,184, forward strand.
TCCTACCCAGAGTAATTTTGCGAATCCTCTCTTCCCCTTCCCTGGAACTCTGTGGTGGCCTATAAAAAAATCCAAGCAGTGTGACCTCCCCTCTCCTGTTTCTATCCTCAGCCCACACTACTTCAGTCGACAAGTCCTCATCAAATGTTCTCTCAGCCACCGTTATACTATCCTTGACTAACATGACATGCATGGGCCCATTGCGGTGCTTCAAATTCCATGAGACAGCCATACTGTCTATGACAGACAGACTCAGTCTGGAACCTCCTCTATCCTTAAGGTCTTATGCACTGCCGACGCTCCTCCATTTCCCCTTTGCACATGCCCTTTCCAACCCACCCCACCTGCATCACTCCACAATTGGAGCTGTCAAGGGCGGAAGTCTGTGGAATACCCTCCCTAACTTCTCTATCCTCTGTTAAGATGTATTTTAAAATCATTCTCCTTAATCAATGTTTTGATCATCCATGAAGCACCATAGGAGATTTGCCATTGTGAAAGATTCCATACAATGCAAATAGTTGTTGTTATTGCTGTACATTAGGAGAAACAGGAATGATGCATTCAAAATTCTAACAAGAAAGTCACTGATAGGCGCAGCGTGTAGGCCAAATAATAACATCACATTGGGATGGGCAATAAACAAAGAAATAACTAATGCCTGTAAAAATGGCATGTCTATTACCATGGGTGATTTTAATCTACATGTAGATTGGTCAAACCAGCTCAGTCAGGGGTAGCCTTGAGGAGTTCATGAAGTGCATCCATGATAATTTTTTTGAACAGTATGAAATGTAATCGACAAGGAGCAAGCTATCCAAGATCTGGCCCCTGTGCAATGAGACAGGAATAATTAATGACCTCAGAGTTAGGGATCCTCTTGGAAGAAGTGATCACTGTATGGTTGAAGTTAGAATACATATGGAGAGTGTGAAGATAAAATTTAATATCTTTGTCCTGTGCTTGAACACGGGGAACGAAAATAGAATGAGAGAGAACGTGGATAAAGTAGACTGAAAACAAAGATTTTATGGTGGGACTGTTGATAAGCAGTGAAAGATTTTCAAAGACATTTTAGGAAGTGCTCAGCAAAGGCATATTCCAGTGAAAAGGAAGGACTGTTAGAAAAGGCGGTGGACAAAAGATAGGGAATTCTACACCAGTTAGTTTTTTCTCTGTAGTTAGAAAGATGCTTGGGTCTATTATCAGGGAAGAAATAGCAGGGAATCTCAATAGAAATTGTCCTATTGGGCAGACAGAGCATGGATTCATGAAGGGCAGGCCATGCTTGACAAATCGTTTGGAATTCTATGAAGACATTTCAAGCAAGGTGGACAACGGGGACCCAGTGGATGCGGTTTACCTTGATTTCCAAAAGGCCTTCAACAAGGTGCCACGCAAGTGGCTGTTGCATTATATAAGGGTACATGGGATACAGTATTAGCATGGAGAGAAGATTGGTTGACTAACAGGAAGCAAAGAGTGGGGATAAATAAGCCTTATTCTGGCTGGCAATCAGTAACTAGTAGTGTGCCTCTAGGATCAGTGTTGGGACTGCAATTATTTAGAATTGATACAGATGATTTGGAGTGGGGAACCACATGTAGGGTGTCAAAGTTTGCATATGACACTAAGATGAGTAGCAGGACAAAGTGTGCGGAGGACTGGGAAACTTTGCAGAGGAACATAGATACATTGAGTTAGTGGGCAATGGTTTGGCAAGTGGAATATTATGTTCATAAATGTAAAGTCATATTCTTTGGTTGGAGTAACATTAATAAAAAGATTATTACTTGAATTTTTAAAACAGTTACATAATTTGCTATGCAGAGGCACCTGAACATCCTTCTGCAGGAGGGTTGGTCACCAGGTACAACAACCAATTCAGAAGGCAAATGGAATTTTGTCCTTCATTTCTGAAGGGATTGTGTTTAAAAGCAGAGGTTATGTTCTCGCTATAGTGGGTGCTGGTGAGGCCACACCTGGAGTACTGCATGCAGTTTTTATCTCCTTACGTGCTCAAGGATGTACTGGAACTAGAGGGGGTGCAGAGGAGATTAACTATGTTGATTCCGGAGGTGAGGGGTTTGGTTTAACAGAGACTGAGTAGATTGGGATTATATTCATTGGAATTCAGAAGAATGGGAAATATATAAAATAATGAATGGAATGGATAAAATAAAAGTAGAGAGGATGTTTCCACTGGCAGATGAAGCCAGGACAAGAGGGCATCACCACAAGATTAGAGGCAGCAAATTTAGGAGTGAATTGAGAAGGAACGTCTTGATATAGATTGGAGTGCATTGCCCAGGGAAGTAGTTGATGCTAGTTAAATGAACGTTTTTAAAGCTAAGTTGGTTTTTTTAAAAAAAGAAATAATTAATTAAGGAATACGGTGAGAACGTGGGTAAATGGTTCTGCATCCACAAAATGACGGCCTTCTCCTTTTCCAAGATCTTTTGTTCTTATGTTATGCATTCCTCCCTCACTCGTGGTTTGGAGGTGCTGGTGTTGGATTAGGATGGACAAAATTAAAATTCACAGAACACCAGGTTATAGTTCAACAGGTTTATTTGGAAGCACTACTTTGCTGGTCCTTCATCAGGTGGTTGTGTGATTTTTAACTTTGTCCCTCACTCTTGTAACTGAGAAACAGCAACAAAAGCCACGAAGCAGTGCGCAAGCTCCAGCCAACAGTTGGTATTGTGGACAATGAAGAAGGTTATCTCAGAATACAATGGGATATTGATCAGATGGGCCAATGGGCTGAGGAGTGGCAGATAGGATTTAATTTAAATAGATTAGGTTAGAATATCTGGTTGTCATAGACAGGTGTGATTGATGTCAGGGGCGGACCAATGGAAAGGCAGGGGCGTAGCTGGAGGACCTTGTGGGGCAGTTGGTCCTCCGGCCAATCAGTGAATGAGGGCGGGACTAGACTATACCACGTGATCATCCTCGCAGTGTGCGCGGAGAGCTGTCGGTAAGGAAAGAAATAAACAGCAGGAAGAGGGAGGGAAATGGTGTTGGTATGGTCTGAGAGGTTTTACAAACATTTGCTGCACATCGGAAAATACAGATTTGAAACGTACAGTTCCGTTTTTGCAGCAAACGGGAAAATGCCTCGTTGAGTAATCGGCCCGAGTGAGCGCCGCCATCTTTATTCGGGGCAATGATTCACTGGACACGTGCGCGGCCGCCAGCTTTGTAGGGGGCAAAGTTCAGAGGGATGTATGTGCAGCCTTCCCTAGTAAAAAGAGTCATAGGGCAGGATTTACACAGAGCACATTCAAACCCAGAGAAATGGACTTTTTTTCTGGATTTGTTTCGTCATTCATTTAAATGATTTGGATGTGAATAGAGGCCGTATAGTTAGTAAGTTTGCAGGTGACACCAAAATTGGAGGTATTGTGGACAATGAAGAACGTTATCTCAGATGTTAGAAACGTAAATCGCTTCTTAATAATTGCTCTAGACAAATTCAGGAAAACAAAGTTTTATTAGCAAGTCTGCAGAGTTGGGCACCCTTCTGAGAAAAAGGCGCGCCGAGGCTTACAAAGTTTCTCATTATATACAGCACAAGTCCCTCCCCTCCTTGGCTCTAAAGAGCCACGAGGTTCACATTCTGAACCGTCAGTATTTTCCATTTTGCACCCTTGTCACAAAGTCTGCAACAGATGTCTCCAGAGTTGTTTTTTACCCTGTAGTCTTATCAGTCAAGGACATATTCTTCTCTGTCTGTGTTAGTGGTCTTATCAATCTGTAGCAGATTTCTCTCGAGTTATTTTTCTATCCTATAGTCTTATCAATCAAGGACTCATTCTTCTCTGTCTGTGTTTAGTGGTCTCATCAATCAAGGACTTGTTTTTACTCTGCTCACAAAATGTCAGCATTTACACAATTTAAATTATCCCACTTTTGAGTATACAAAATGTTCTTACAAAAAGAATCATGTCTTGTCTTTTATTACAGAGAAGCCTGTTGGGTCAGGCACATCTTAATTGCTTGAACCGAAATCGCCTCTCACATCAGAGTACAGTGGGATATTGATCAGATGGGCCAATGGTCTGAGGAGTGGCAAAAAGGATTTAATTTAGGTAGATTAGATTAGGATATCTGGTTGGCATAGGTTGGACTGAAGAAGTCTGTTTCTGTGCTAGACATCTTTGACTATGGGATCATAAAAGTGAACTCTGCTCTGGTTCACCTCTGGGTTCTCTGATGTCGACTTGTTCATTATCTAGCTTCCTCAGTCTCTCATGGGTATATTTTTGCTCTGTATAGTATTTTACTATTACTTTCACAGCTGTTTTGTAAATGAATTGAAAAATGTAGAGCTGGAAAAACACAGCAGGCCAGGCAGCATCCGAGGAGCAGGAGTATCAACGTTTCGGACATAAGCTCTTCTTCAGGAATGTAAATGAATTGTCCACTGCTGCCTGGCTCATGATCATGTGCTTTTCCATTATCAGATTATTTTTTCCACAATATCTTTGACAGTCAAGAATTCTTTTGTCCAAAAAGCGAGTGCATTTTCCTTCCATTTCTGACAGTCAAATTCTGCACCATTTTCATTTCCTGTAATTCATATTGCACTCCCTGAAACATCAACTGTGTATTTCTCCTTCCACAGAAACCAGTGATCAATGCCAAAGCCTTGTTGCCTGTGGAGAGGGTGATGTTTGACTTCCTTGTACTGCTGCAGTTTGTATGGTGAAGGTGCTCCCACAACGTGGTTGGGTAAGAGACGTTACAGATTATTCACTCAGCGATATTGAAGATTAGAAGATATCGGTACAAATCATAATGGTTTTAACTTCACAAAAATAGTATTGAGAAGTTTTGACATTAGGCTACAGATGGAGAATATTGTGTCCAGTGACCAAAACCATTGCCAAATAAGCAGTTTTTCAAGAATGTCTTAAAGTAAGAAAGTAGATCTTAGAGGCTTAGAGTGGGGATTCCAGACCATGTTCCCTTGGAGTCTATAGAAACATTCACACAGGTGAACTCAAAAATAAACACATCATTGAGAGTCTGAACTAAAATGAGTTATTGAGATATGAAAAGGTGTGTGGTGCAGGGAGATAGGAATGATTACAGCTAGGAATTAATTCAAAGGTGCGAAGGTAAATTGTTGTTGCTTACAAATGGGAGTCTTTTGATTGATCAGCAAGTTTTGGTACAAGTGAGCACTTCGGCAGTAGAGTTTTCAATATTCTTGAGTTTATCGGGAAGGTGAATGTGGGATGTTGGTTTAGATAATGAAATCTAGAGTTAACAAAAGAAATGAATGAGAGTTTCAGCAAATGAGCTGAGACTGTGGTGAGGTCAGGTGATATCACTGAAGTCAAAATAGTGGTCTTGGAGGGGGTCTGGCCTGTCATCCTCACCTCATTCAGCTGTTTGTCCGTTTGTGAATCAAGTGTGTAACAAGCTCAGGAACTGAGTGGCCCTGGCAGAACCCAAACTGGGCATCGCTGAGTAGGTTATTGCTGAGCAGTTGCTTGACAGCACTGTGATGACACCTTCCATCACCTCACTGCTGAGCGAGTGTGGACTGATCGGGGGGAATTGGCTGAGTTGGATCTTCCCTGTGTTTTTGTGTTGGAACATCCCTGAGCAATGTTCCACAAAGTCAGTAGGTGCCAGAGCTGGAGCAGTACTTGTCTTGTTGGGCAGCAGGTTCTGGAGCACAGCCAACAGTATTATTGCCAGAATATTGGCAAGGCCCATACCTTTACACTGCTTATCCATTTCTTGATCTGATTGGAAATGAGTTTTCAACCAAGTCGATTCATATCTGTGATGTGAGGGACCAATGGAGAAGGCTCATCCACTTGGCACTGCTGGCTGAAAATCGCTGCTAACGCTGTCCTCTTATCTGTTGCATGAATGTGTGAGACGCCTCCATCGGTAAGGGTGGGGATATCTGTGATGCTTCCTCCAGTGAGTTGTTTAATTGTCCATCACTATTCTTGACTTGGTGTGGCAGAACTGCAGAACTCCGATCTCATCTGTTGGTTATGGGATCACTTAGTTCGATCTGGTGTTGCTTGTGCTGTTTGGCATGCAGGTTTGGTAGCTGCACCAGGTTGGCACCTCATTTTTAGGTATGCCTTGTACTGCTCCTGACATGCCCTCCTGCATTCACCATTGAACCAGGGTTGATTCCCCTGCCTTGATGTTAATGGTTAAGTGGGGGATATCAGGCCATGAGATTTCAGTTTGGGCTGGAGTACAGTTATGCTGCTGTTGTTGGCCCACAGTGAGGCGGAAGTTGCAGGGTCAAGAGGGCCGATTGTGTGGTTGTATTTTCCAGTGCATTGGTAGATGTCATGTGGTCCATCCAGTTTCATTCCTTTGTTGAGACTGTGCAGTGATTAATACAATGAGTGACTTGATGGGCCACTGTCGGGTTTCTTTCCCTCAAGGACATTGTCAATGGCAGAAAAACATCCCCAATGGTTCCATGGCAAACAGTAGATTCTTCATTCCAGTTATTTTTTTCTTGACTTCAGAGCCAACCTCTACCGATTTGGGATTCAAACCTGAACTTCAGTTGTATATTTTAATATTCTTGATAAATGATAAATACGACAGGTTTGTTCACTTAATTTTAGAATCACTATCACAGGTTTTGTTTATTGTTTTGAAAATAAAAACAATGTCCATTATCCTGTCTCCTCCATCCTCCCCTCCAACAACAAGAGTGAGGAGCACATGGAGTTTCTCTGTCCATAACATTGAGACAATCCGATCAGCTGCCTAGCTTCTTTCCTCCCTCTCCACTAGCCCACCGAGCCAAACCGCCTCACAAGGGTGCTCCTCATTTTAGTCCTAAACTTGCATTTCCTCGAGTCTCTTGTCAAGCCTTATTAGAGGTCATCTTGACCATTTACCCTAGTGTAGATAAATCATGGACATTCCAAATCTCTGTCTCATCCTCCCACTTGTCACCGCTCTTCCCCCCCCACACCAACATTGCAATATGTTCCATGATCTGTCTGTCTGTTTTTTTCTGGTTATGTCCTTCTCTCCCATTTTGCTAAAACCTAATATTTGACCTCACCATCATTGGAAAATCCTGCTCCGTCTCCACTCTCCCTTTCCTTTCTGAATTCCTTGTATTTGGTGTCCCTCCAGGATCTATCCTTGGTCCGTCCTGTTTCTCACCTACATACTGCCAGGAGGTAACATTGCCCAAAAGCACTGTTAGGTTTCACATGTACATTGACAATGTCCAGCTCTCCCTCCCCATCATCCCTCTCCATTACTCCACTATTACTCAGTTATCAAACTGCTCACCACGCTTCGATTAGCTGCAATTCACTCCAATGAAACAATGCAATTGTTAAACCCATTGCCTTCAGTTGTTATTCCAAATACATTTTCCTTACTGCTGTGTCCCTCCCTCTCACTGGGAAGTGTCTGAGGCAGAACTACATGCTTCACAATATTGCTTTCATATCTGACCCCAAGGTGACCTTCTGATCAGACATCTACACAATCACAAACACCAGGAATTGCAATCTCTTAAACGTTGCTTATCTCCTTCTCACCCCAGCTCCATTGCTACTGAAACCCTAACCTGTGTCGGTGTTGCCTTTAACTTGACAAATCTGAAACAGAACCCTTGATTCCGCGACTGACCCAGAATCTGGTTCAAGACCAACCCGTAATGGGACCCATCCTCTCCATATTTACCCTGTCAAACCTTGACAGAATCCTGTAAGTTTCAAAGAGATCACCTCTCATTCTTCCAAAGTCCAGTGAGTAGATTCCCAACTTATTCAGCCTTTGCTTACAGGATAATCCCTTCAAAACAGGGATCATCCCAATGGATCTTCTCTGAAATGCCTCCAATAAACTGCTCTATTTCATGAACTAAAGTGACCAAATCTGTTCACGTTACTCCAGATGTGGTCTCACTCGCCATTTGTTTAGTTGCCCTAAGGTATATATTCCAAACTCTTATATTGCAAACTCTTTGAAATAAGGGACAGCATTGCATTCCCCTTCCTGATTCCATGTTGTAACTGTGTGCTAGCTTTCTGTGTTTCCTGCTCATATTCCCCCAGTCCCTTTGTGGTGCAGCTTTCTACAGTTTATCCCAAGGTATACTCTATTTGCCAACTTGTTGCCCAGGTTTCCTGTGAATATCTCTCTGTAAACTGTTTATAATCCTTTTGGAACTTTCCTGTTATGCCTTTTCGAGGAGATTTCCCCCCCTCATTATTCGAAACATGTACTGTGAGCACTGTGCAGTGGGAAGCATGCTCAGTTGCTATCTTTCAGGGATACTCTGTTTCATGACTGGGCGGAGCTTGTTGCCCATTGGTCAGAATAGAGACAACTTGCCCATCAAGGTGCATGAGCCTTTCACACCCCATGTCTTATTGTGGAGGCACAGCGGCAGAATGGAAGGGAAGAAAAGGAAGGAAATCCTGCTCTCCATATCTCAATGAATCTTGGGATATTCTGTCCCATGTTCAGTCACATGAAGTCCCAAGGTGGAAACTCATAGAAACCCACACAGATTTGCCCCTGAATTGCCTGCTAACCTCCACCAGGGGTAATGTGTACAGTCCTCCTGGGCCAGGAGGAGGGGATTGTATGAGTTTCAAACTTGAACTGACAGTGACGGATTTTATAAACTTGTATTATAGGCAGATATTCAGATGGTAATCTCAGTAACTGTAACGCCAAACTCTGACAGAATTACTCAATACATCAGGCCCTGGATATTCATATTGTGTGAGAGGATTATGTTCCAGATCAATACCATTTGCTGAATAAAAGTTCTCCTTTGAATCAAACCATCCTCTCAATAGATCTTCCCAAATCTTCAACATGTGTCCTGTAATCCTTGTATATTGAGCTGAAGGGTCTAAGTTTATTATAATGTGTAACTTTTGTAAACCGCTTTGTCACAGCTCCCCAAATTTCCTTTGCTACAAGGAGAACACACTCAGTTTTTCCAAACCGCTGATTCCCCAATGTCTGTTTGTTCTCTATAAGGTACACATCAGGATTGTGTTGGAACATTCTCCACTTGCCTGCATCAGTGCACTCCCCCCACCCCCAACAATATTAAAGAAAGTGAACATCCTCCAGGATAAAGTACTGTCCCTGAGAGGTTTCCCATCCACCACCTTCAGCATTCCCTTTCCCCACCCTCGAGGTACAGTGGCATCACTGTGTAAAAGATGAAGTCAGCATTGTCCTACCCGACCATAGGACTGCACTCTCATTAGAGAGAGATATCTAGTAGTGGTTAACCTGAGTATTACCACAGCACAGGCAAGGGGAGAGGTTGAAAATGAAAGTCGATTAATTGTGGATGGTTATTCTTAATGTGTATTAGCAACACACATGTCACGTGAACAATTAATGTTAAAAATGCCCCACACATTCTGCAACTAAAATCCCCCATTCCTTGAACCATCCTGGTAAATCTCCTGTGCCCCGTCTCAGGGACCCTGCCATCCTTCACAATGTGTGGGCGTTCTGTGGTTTGCACAGACCCAGCTGCTGTGAACCCTGTGGGTGATAGAATAGAGCAACAGTTGCACTAAACCTCACTTTCTGGAAGAGAGTGAGAGACAGAAATCCCGAAGGCATTTAAAATCCATTTAGAAACACACTTGCAAGGCCAAGGCTGACAGGTCTATGGCCTCTGTGCTGGAAAATGGGATTAAAAAAGTTAGCTGAGAGATTTCTTTACAGCATAAACCCAATGGACCACAAAACCGTTTTCTGTCATGTAGACCACAGACGCGTAATATAGGGATATGACAAGCCACAATAGAAACCAGGTCAGAGAAGGTGATATTAGAATAGATGATACGTAATTATTAATGTTTTTGGAGGAAAATGTGACAGAGGTTAAGCGGGACATTGTGGAGCTCTGGCTGCAGGAATCTGAAATTAAAATGGGTTATCTTGAAGGCTGGAATTAAAGAAAGGCACATCACAGAGATTTGTGAGGGTGGACAAGATGAAAGATAGAGAGTGTGTTGAGACTAGAGGAGATTAGAGATTGGAGGATGTTGTAGAGATTGAGATGTATTTGATACAGAGATAGTGATAGTTCTGAGGCTAGAGAGGAATTATAGAAATAAGGATAAGTTGTTCGCTTTCCCAACCCGACCCCTTTACTGATAATGATTGTTTCTCTGTCCTCATCTGCCATTGCCTCCATAGGCCTGCGACAATGAGAGTACACAGACAGTATGTTCCTGTTAAGGCCAAGGCTGGGAGGCGTCGAAAATGCTGCATGACCTGCGAAATTGAGGCTCTGGTCAAGAAAATGAAGGAAGGATATGGCAGGAACAGACCCCACTGTGTTTGTGTGAATCCCTAGAGGACTATAAGGGCAGTAGGAGTATACTCTCGGGAAACCAGGAGGCAAAAAAGGGGACATGAGATTGCTTTGGGAACTAGGTTTAAGGAGAATCCAAAGAGATTCTACAAATACACTAAAGACAAAAGAATAACTAGGCAGAGAATAGCGACCCCCAAAGATCAACAAGACTGTCTATGGAACAGCAGGAGGTGGGAGAGATTCTGTAAGTATTTCTTGTCAGTTTTTACTGAAAGGGGATGTGGAAGTTAGAGAAGTTGTAGAAATAAATATTGATAACTTGGCGAGTGTATATATTACAGAGGAGGAGGTACTGGACGTCTTAAAATGCATAAAAGTGGATAAATCCCTGGAATTTAATCAGGTATATCCCAGAACTTTGTAGGTAATTAGAGAAGCTTTTGCTGGGCCCCTCACTGTGATATTTGTATCATTGATCGCCACATGTGAGGTGCTGGAAGATTTGTCCCATTATTTGAGAAAGGTGGTAAGGAAAAGCCAGGGAACTATAGACCGGTGAGCCTGAAGTCAGTGGCAAAGAAGTTGTTGGAAGGGATTCTTAGGGACAGGATTTACATGTCATTGGAAAGGCAAGAAATTATTAGGGAGAGTCAGCATGGCTTTGTGCATTGAAATCATTAACTTGGACTTGAGAAAGACACAAGGTTTCACATAACACACTGGTTAGCAGGTTTAATACCATAGAATTCTGTCAGAACTAGTTGTTTGGATACGGAATTGGCTGGAAGGTCAAACAGTCATAGATGGACAGCACAGAAACAGAGACCCGTCAGTCCAACCAGTACATGCTGATCAGATATCCCAATGCAATCTAGTCCCCCCGGTCAGCACCCGGCCCATATCCTTCCTATTCATATACACATGAAGATGCCTTTTAAATGTTGCAATCGTAATGGCCTCCACCACTTCCTCTGACAGCTCATTCCATACACGTCCCACCCTCTGTGTGAAAACGTTGTCTCTCAAGTCTCTCTAAAGTCTTTCCCCTCATACCATAAACCTATGCCCTCTTGTGCTGGGATCCCCCACGCCAGGGAAAAGACTTCGTCTATTTATCATATCAATCCATCTCAGGTTTTTATATACATAGATAAGATCACCTCTCAGCCTCCGGCACTGCAGGGAAAACAGCCCCAATCTATTCAACCTCTATTCAACCCCCAGCCTAACTCAAATCCTCCAACCCTGGCAAAGGTCTTGTAAATCTTTTCTGAACCCTTTCAAGTTTCACAACATCCTTCCAATAGGAGGGAGACTAGATTTGTACACAACGTTCCAAAAGTGGCCTAACCAATGTCCTGTACAGCCACAACATGACCTCACAACTCCTGTACTCAATACTTTGTCCGATAAAGGAAAGCATACCAAATGCCGCCTTCACTATCCTATCTACCTGCACTCCAAGGACTCTTTGTTCAGTAACACTCACCAGGACCTTACCATTAAGTGTATAAGACCTGCTAAGATTTGAGTTTCCAAAATGCCAATCCTCAGCCCATTCACCCATCTGATCAAGATCCCATTGTACTCTGAGGTACTGTTTATCACTGTCCACTACACCTCCAGATTTGGTGTCATCTCACTAACTATACCTCCGATGTTCACATCCAAGTCATTGATATAAATGATGAAAGGTAGTGGATCCAGGAGTGATCCTTGTAACAGTCCACTAGTCACAGGCCTCCAGTCTGAAGAGCCAGTTCTGTATCCAAATGGCTAGTTCTCCCTGTATGCCATGAGCACTAACCTTGCTGAGAAGTCAGTGTCAGAGTGGAGGGTACTTTTTGGACTGGAAGCCTGTAATGAGCAATATGCTGTCAGGCTGTGTACTGGGTCCACTGCTTTTTGCCATTTATATAAATGATTTCTATGTGAATATAGGAGCTATGGTTAGTAGGTTTACAATAGACACCAAAATTGGAGGTGCAGTGGACAGCAAAGTTACCCGAGAGTACAATGAGACTCCAATCAAATGTGCTGAGGAGTGGCAAATGAAGTTTAATTTAGATAAATATGAGATTCTGCATTTTGGAAAAGCAAATCAGGGCAGGATTTCTACACTTAATGGGAAGGTCCTGGTGATTGTTGCTGAACAAAGAGATCTTGGAGTGCAGGTTCATAGTTCCTTGAAAGTGGAATCATAGATAGGCAGGGTAGTGAAGAAAGTGTTTGGTGTACTTGCCTTTATTGGTCAGTGCATTGAGTACAGGAGTTGTGACATCATTTTGCGGTTGTACAGGACATTCATTCAGCCACTTCTGGAATTCTGCTTTCAGTCCTTCTCTCCCCGCTATCGAAATGATATTGTTAAACTTGAAAGGATTCAGAAATAATGCAAAGATATTGCCACGGTTGAGGGATTGAGCTATAGGGAGAGGCTGAATAGACTGAGGCTGTTTTCACTGGAGAATCGGATGCTGAGAGGTGACCGTAGAGTTTGATAAAATCGTGAGGGACATGGATAGGGTAAACAGCCAGGGTCTTATTCCTGGTTAGGTGAGTCCAACACCAGAAAGCACAGGCATTAGGGAAAAGATTGAAAAGGGATATTAGGGGCAAAGTTTCAAGCTGAACATGGTACGTGTATGGAATGAGCTGCCAGAGAAAGTGTGGAGGCTGGTACAGTTACAATATTTAAAAGGCATCTCATTGGATATGTGATTGGGAAAGGTTTCGAAGGATATGGGCCAACTGTTGGCATATGGGCCGAGATTAATTTAGGATATCTGGTCAGCATGGACAAGTTGGACTGAAGGGTGTGTTTCTGTGCTGTACATCTCTATGGCACTAATAAATTAAAATTAAGATAGGTTTCTCTTTTATGGAGAGTTAGCAGAAGGTCTGACAATTCTCCTTGGAGCTGAGAAGGTTAAGCAGTGATTTCGACCAGGAGTTGATTTGTTTCCAGGGTATTTCATTTACAGAGAGACAGAGTGAGAAATTTTTAACGTCACAATTTTTAGTAACTATTTTCAGGTAACTGGCAAATAATGCAAAGAAAAATGTGAAGATTATTTTACTAACTAAGTTCTGAGCATCTGGAACAGTTTGACCAACAGCTGGATGCAGATTCAGTAATTATTGTCTAAACAAATTTGAAATTTAACATTTTTAAGGAAGGATTTGGAGGGCTCTGTCCAAATGGGAGGTGAGTTGGGACTGACTGGTACCATCTCCAGAGGGAGAGAGTACAGCCCCAATGGGCTGAATAGCCCTCAGCCCCTGTCCTCTGTGACACTGACCCATTCACTGTGAATGATGAAGCTCATCACAGGGCAGAGCCATAGAGATGTACAGCATGAAAACAAAACCCTTTGGTTAAACTGGGCCATTCTGACCAGATATCCCAATCTAATCTTGCCCCTTTTGCAAACACTTGGCACGTATCACTCTACACCCTTCCTATACATATACCCATCCAGATGCCAAATGGTATAATTGTACCAACATCCTCCACTTCCTGACAGAAGACTCCATACATGCACCAACCTCAGTGGGGGAAAAAAATGCCCCTCAGATCCATTTTAAATCCTTCCCCTCTCACCTTAAACCTACACCCTCTCATTCTCGACTCGCCGACCCCAGGGAAATGACCTTGTCTATTTATCCTCCCCATGCCCCTCATGGTTTTATAAACCTGTATGAGGTCACCCCTCAGCCTCTGATGCACCTGGGAGGACCCCACCACTCAGGTCACAATGGGGCCTGGCTGATTGACACAGCTTCAGACCAATAGGAGAGTTGGCGTGATCCTCCAGCCAATGGGAGTGAATGAGGGGTGGGTCCAGCAGGCCAACACATGACCATCAGCTTTGCAGGCGCAGTGTCACTGTGAGGGGGGACTGAATGTGAAGGAGTGGGAGAGACAGCAGATACTGGGAGAGAGATGGAGTTAGTGTGGACTGGGAAGGTTGATAAACACTGTTTCAGTCTGCTGGACCTGAATTAGATACTCCGGGTAAATTAGAACCAGAAGAACTGCGGATGCTGTAAATCACACACAACAACCAGAAGGTGCTGGAAATGCTCAGCAGATCAGGCAGCATCTGTGAAAAGAAATCAGTTCACATTTTCGATCCAGTGACGCTTCCTCAGGAACTGACGTTACTGAGAAAAAAAGAGTCTGTTTTTACGCAGAAGGTAGGGGTTAAGGAGTAAATGATAGGTGGGGATAGAGTCCAAAGAGAGAGATAGGAGCAGTTGGACAAAGGACTGAATAACGATCGGATGGGGGGGGGGGGAAGGTGAATAGCTGTTTATGGGGACTGTTAGTGGCTAACCATAGGTAATGTGTAATGGTAGGCTACGTAATAACAAGGCCTGGTATGTGGGGTAGGGGGCAAAGATGAGGTGTTCTTCCTCCAGATGTTGGGTGGCTCGGATTTGGGGATGGAGGACTTGCATGTCCTTGGCAGCATGGTGGCGGAGGGAGTGGGGGGTAGCCGAAATGGTCGGCCACAGGGCGGTGGGTTTGGTTGGTGCATGTGTCCCAGATATGTTCCCTGAAATATTCCACAATTTGGCGTCCCGAGAGCAAGGGACACACTAGGTGAGGTGTTTGGGTGGGCAGGGAAATGTCTGCTGGATGTGGGAGGATCCAGTGGTGCCTTGGATGGAGTTAAAGGGAGGGTTTGGGCAAAGATTTTCCATCTCTTGCAGTGGCAAGCAAAGGTGCCTGGAGTGAAGAGTGGGTTGGTGGGGAGTGTGGATCTAAAGTGGAAGTCACAGAAGGTATGAAAGGGGTGGGGAGGGAAATATATCTCAGGTGTTTGGATCTGATGGTGGAAGGTGAGGATGGTGGGGTTCCATCTTAGTTGAATTTGACGGGGTGGAGTTCAAGGGCACTGGTGTGGGAAGTGGAGGAGATACACTGGAAGGCATTGTTAACAACATGTGAGGGGAGATTGCAACCCTTGAAATAGGAAGCCATTTAGTATGTTCTGAAGTGTTCTTCCAGCTTGCATCAAGCTTCACTGGAACACTGCAGTAAGCATGAGACAGAGATGTTGGACAGGGAACAGTCTTGTGTGTTAAAGAGCAGGCAACTGGAAGCTCAAGGTATTTTTTGCAGGCACAATGTAGCTACCATTTCCACCACTGCCACTGAAATGCTAGAAGGTTCCTGTCTCCTCCATTAACAACTTTCCAACTTCCCACTCCCTTATCTTTCCAAATGTTCCTGTGTCTCTTTGGGCTCTGTCCCCACCTATTATTTACTCTTTAACCCTTATCTCCTGTAGCCCAAAGATCTGTAGGTTCGGTGAATTGGCCCAGCTAAGGTTCCTGTAGTGTTCAGGGATGTGTATTAGTTCGGGGGAAATGGAGAGTAATAGAATAGGAGAATGGGTCTGGGTGGGATAAACTTCGGAGGGTGGGTGTGGAATTGTTGGGCCAAAGGGCCTGTTTCCTGAAGGGATTCTAATTTTCCCAGCTGTCATCTGTTCTGAGGAAGGGTCACTGGACCCGCGGTAACCCATGGTGTGTGCAGGAGGCGGAAAGGGGAGAGTGGCAGCAGAAACCGGATGGAATGTATCAGTGTAGACTGGGTGGGTTTAGTTACACTCTGCAAGTCGTTAGTCTGAATTAGAAACTCTTGGTCCCACATTTGCAGCAAAGGGGAAGATGGCTTGGGCCTCAGGCAGTGAGAGGTCCTTGGTTATAGCCACCATCTTTATTTGGGGCAAAGTACAGTAAGGAGCATGTACTTGTCCTCTTCCTGGGTGGGGGCGGGGTGATTTGAAGAGGAGCATTTACACATCCAACACATACCAAGAGAAGTGTTTACCTTCACTGTTCATCTTGCACTGACTGTGAGCTTTGTTTTGTGAATTCATTTTATAGAATATTAATTGAGAATAATTGAGACTGGGATCTCAAAAAACATGTTTCTCCAGTCAGCGGAGTCATCAGGATCTGAATATCATTGGCATTTAACTGTGGAACGAGAAAGGTTTGTCTGTTCTGTCTGTGGGAACATATCTTCAATATTTTTGTCTAGCCAAAAGCAGAAAGATGTTCAAGTTCATGGTTGGATCCCCCTTGGGGTATGTGTTCAATTCTTGGCCCTGCAGCTGTGGAAGGAGGTATTGACCTGAGAGAGAGCACCGATTTATCCAAATTACATCTCGTCTTTTTGCAGGAACTGTCAGATTTAGTCTCAATCATCCACTTTATAATGTTAAACTGTAAACTCCCTACTTCCAATTCTCTGCAAATTTCTCGTGGACTCAAATTCCAGCACCATTTCAGGTGGAATGTTCCAGATTCTGACAACTGTCTGTTCATTCAGAAACTGCTGAAGTCCATTTTGACTCTGGGGTTACAAAGGGCTGAATTGAAAGATGATTTGCTGTCCCTGAGCTCCCGTTGTGTTGTATTGGAACAGTAAAGAAGGCTGAGGGAAGTGTAGGTGTGAGCAGACAATGAAAATGCCCGGGCTACACTGTGAGTGCTGCTTGGCTCCATGAGAGTGTTTTGGAGTTGGGTGTAAATAGTGAGGTGAGACAGGGAGAAGGTGAAGCTGAAACTCCGTTTTAATTCAGGCCTTTCAGAAATTCACAGGCCCAATGGGAATAGCCAATTTGTCAGTGATACCTGTGGAGTATTTAAGTTTTTAAAGTATGACATATCAGCTTAAGTAAAGATATTTTTTGTTATTGTAATGGACATGTTTGAAGTGTAGGAAGGTTGCTCACTCATTTAAATTCTCTTAATGGAAGTAACTAGATGAATGTAGCGAGACGTTGTGACAGGAGCCCTCAGACCCGTGGTGTGCTCCTCTTGCACAATGTGGGAAATAAGGGCCGCTTCCAGTGTCCCTGACGGCTATTTGTGCAGCAAGGGTTCCCATCTGCAGCTACTGGGAAACTGCTTTTCAGATCTGGAGCTGGGAGTGGACTCACTGTGGAGCATCTGCAGTACTGAGAATGTTATGGACAGCACGTTTAGTGAGTTAGTCACACTGCAGGTGAGGGTTACACAGGCAGAAAGGGAATGGGTGACCATCAGATCTAGTAAATGGCTCAGGAAGTGAGTACAGGAGTCCCCCGTTGTTATCCCCTTCTCATACAGATACTGTATACCACTTGGGATTCTGTAAGGGCGGGAATGGGTGGGGTGGCTTCTCGGGAAATCAGCAACAGCCAGGTTCATGACACCACAGAGAGCTCTGCTGATCAGAACAAGAGGAATGAGAGTGGCAGGGCTATAGTGACAGGGGATTCAATAATCAGGGGTACAGCCAGGCACTGCAGTGCCCACAGACATGAATCCAGGATGGTGTGTAATCTCCCTGGTGCCAAGATCCATGATATCATGGAGTGGCTGCAGGACGTTCTGGAGCTGGAGGGTAAACAGGCCGTGGTTGTGCAACACACAGATACCAACGACATCGCTAAACAGAGGGATGAGGGCCTGAAAGCTGGATATAGGGAGAGCAGAGATACATTAAAATGTAGCTCCTGAAATGTAATAATGTCAGACTAACTCCCAGTGCCATGTGCTAATGAGAGCAGGAATGAGAAGGTAGATCAGCTGGATGTGTGGCTGGGGTAATGGTGTACCACAGAAGGGTTTTGATTCTTCAGGCACTGGGACTGTTTCAGGATGGGACCTATACCAGCCTGATCGGTTACCCCGGGTAGAGCTGAGACAAATCTGGTGGGGGCTTTTGCCAGTTCTGTTGGTGAGTTTGTAACTAGTCTGGCAGGTGGATGGGAACGAAAGTGTAGGCTTAGATGGGTCAGATTCAGGACAGGGAATGGGAGGGAGAATATTAGTGATGTAGTCAGCGGCTCAGAAAGCCAAAGAAAAGGAGGATTAAACGAAGATTGAGTCCCTCTTCAGCCATCAGTCCTGACATCCCAGGAATGTGAGTCAACAAAATATGGAGCTGTGTACATGTCTATGACTCTGTGCTTCAGCAAAATGGTGGAAATCTGCAATACAAACAAAAAGCGCTGGAGATCCTCGGCAGGTCGGGCAGCACTGGAAATGGTGACAGATGCAGGAAACATTGCAGCCTTGAAGAAGTGTTTAGATGATCACACCAGGCACTACAATATCGGTTACACGCTGAGTGCCAGAACGTGCGACTAGCATAACTAGGTGCTTGATGACCAGCATGAATACGATGGGGCTGGAAAGTTGACGTTTTGGGTCAGGGCTATTTATCAAGACTGACAAAGGGTCCTGACCCAAAACATCAACCTTCCTGCTCCTCTGATTCTGCCTGACCTGCTGCACCTCCCCAGGTCCACATTGTACAGACTCTGACTTCCAGCATCTGCAGTCCTTAACTATCTTCACATCCCAGGACTCCTCTGGTGATCCTCCTTTACACTCTCTCAATAACCAGGAGAGCCTTCCTTGGAAAAGGGGAACAAAGGTGTATACAGTATTCCAGGTGTGGTCTCACCAAGGCCCTTCCAGAAAGGGTTCCCTGCCCCCATCTTATCCATAATGGTCATCAAGCGCACGTGCCTGGTGTGATCATCTCAACACTTCTTCAATGCTGCAATGTTTCCTGCATCTGTCAGCGTTTCAGATGCTGCCAGACCTGCTGAGGATCTCCAGCACTTTCTGTTTTCTCTGTTATGTTTTCTCTGTTATAGAGTATTGAATGGGGGGATTTGCAGTTGAGAAATTCAAATTGAACTTCATGTTACTTGATCCGTGCCGATCTGAATATCATTGGCCTTTTCATCTGGAAGGAAAGGTTTGCATTCTGTTCATGGGCTAATATTTCAAATGTCCGTGTGACGAAAAAAGTACTGAGACAGTGAAGTCCATGTTAGCGTGGGGACTTGGTTTTTGAAAGTCTAAACAATCATGGCACATTTCCCTGGAACAGTCAAGCCACAGATTGGTTTTGTATGAGGACAATTAGCCATGAAACCAGAAAGACCAAAGGATTCCTGCATCATGGAAAAAGCTATGAAAATGGGATTGTTGTAATGGAGTGAATTATTGATCATTGATTGTAATCCATTGGTGTTGTCACATCGGTTCCAGCGCCGTAGGGAAACACGGGAAATGTGATGAATGCAGTGTCAGTTTAAGTTATTCAACTGGAAAGGTGAAGAAGAAATTTACAAGGATGATGCCAGGTCTCAGGGGTTACAGGGAGTTACAGGGAGAGGTTGGACAAGCGAGGACTTTTTTGTTTAGAGCATAGGTAACTGTGGGGGAATATTTTATAGTAGTTTATAAGACCATGAGAGGCATGGGTAAGGTGAATGCCTCGGTCTTTTTCGCAGGGACTCAAGGATTGGAGGGCATCCGGTTTCAGTTAGAGGAGAAAGAATACATGGGAAACTGAGGGGCAAGTGTTCTACTCAAAGGTGGTATGTATATGGAATGAGCTGCCAGTGGAAGTGGTTGAGGTGGGTATATTAACAACAAGTAAAAGACATTTGGACAAATACATGGATAGGAAAGTTTCAGAGGCAGATGGGCCAAGTGCAGGGATATGGGGTTAGCGTGGATGGACATTCTGATCGGCATGGGCCAGTTTGGGCCAAAGGGCCTGTCTCTGCTGTCGGATTCTATGACTCTAAGTGCATTTGCTCTTTCTCCCCCTAACTCTGGTATCCTGGGATGTATTCCATTGGGGCAATGAGACTTGTTTACCTTTAGCTCCATTAACTTGCCCAGCTCTAACTCTATCGTGATAACGGTTATTATCGAGGTCCTCACCTTCTTCAGTCTCCTTATCAATTACTGGCATGTTCTTCGTATCCTCCACTGTGAAGACTGACTGCTGTGTGCTCATATTCCTGAACTCTGCTGGATAGGAATAACTGGGCACAGAACTCTGAGAGGTCTTCTTTGAGTCTTTATTGATGAGACACGGCAGTTACCTGGATAGCATACATGCAAAACACCTCCAGGTAGCATCAGGTAACTCCCCGCCTGTCGGATGTGCCACTCCCATTCTTAAACCTTTGTGGTTTGGGACCTTGAATAGAGACTGTCTCTCAGTATTATCTCCATGGCAACGGCAGTTAGAAAGTCTAGTTCAGTTCAGCACTTTGTGGCTAAAACACACACCCCTTCCCCACACCCCTGTGGCTCCCTCAACTATCTGACAAGCACTTCAGTTTCAGTGGGGTATCTATCAGGATTCTGATGTGGAGGAGCCGGTGGTGGGGTGGACAAAGTTAAAAACCACACATCACCAGGTTATAGTCCAACAGGATGATTTGGAAGTACAAGCTTTTGGAGTGTGCTGTGATTTTTAACTTGATCAGGATTATCTCTATGGTAACTGTTAAATGCTTCAACAATTACAGACGCCATATGTTCCCTACACAATAAGTTTCCCTCTAGCAGTGTAAACTGCTATTCTGGCCCTGGGGATAGCTACTCATCACTTTTTATCCCCAATTTCATCATGCTTTCTGTAGATCTTTGAAGTTTTTCCAATCTCCGAATTTATCCTTGGTCTTTGACAGTTTGTATGCCTTCTACTTCAATTTGACAGTCTCCCTTATTTCCTTAGACATGGCAGATTACTCCTTTTCCTACAGTCCTTCCTTTTCACTGATATATACTTGTGCTGAGAAATTTGAAAAATTACTTTGATATTCCTCCACTGTCTGTCAACTGTCCCACAGTAAAGTCTTTGCTTCCATTCTGCATTCGCCAACTCCTGCCTCATCATATTGTAGTCTCCTTTATTTAAGCGCAGGATCTTGGGATTGGATTTAATCTTCCCGCTTTCCATCTGTGTTCTAAATTCAACCAGATTAATGACAAGTCTTTTATCAGATTACGAGGGGAGGCAATGTTTCCTGGGTGTTTTGGTTTCATTGTCAGTGACCTTGGCTTTGTAATAAAGTACAGGATAGATATTCACAAGAGTATTCTGGACGCTGTGAATGTATTACACAGTCTAAAACCATAAATCACTGTCACCCCTCAGTTTAAAATTGCAAAATCATTATCTCCTACACGCTTCCTCACTACCTAAGTTTGGAACGCTAATCCACCTGACTATCCTGCTGTTTCTGAAAATCTCCTTTGGTGAAGATGGTGAGTTTTGGATTCATCTTTCTGGTTAGTACCATAAGAAGATAAGCACTGGGCACAGGAGAGGCAATGCAGCCCTTTGAATCAGCTCCACCATTTAATACGGTGATGATTGAGCTCACCTCGGTCATAGCTGGATTTTCCTGCCTGCTCTCTCTCACACTTCAACTCATTGCAAATTAAAAATCTGTATCTCTTCATTAAATTGGCTCATTGTCTTGGCATCCACCGCATTTTGAATAGGAAATTCGACAGATTCACAACACATTGAGATAGGTACATTCTTCTTCATGAGAATAGAATAGAGTCCCTATAGTGCAGAAACAGGGTATTCATTCATCGATTCCACACCAACCCTATGATGAGCATCCCACTCAGACCCACCCATTCCCTGTAACCCTGCATTTCCCGTGGCTAATTGCCTAACCAGCACATGCATGGACCCTGTGAGCAGTTTGGCATGACCAATCCACCTAACCTGCACGTCTTTGGACTGTGGGAGGAAACTGGAGCACCGAACAAAACCATACAGACGTGGGGAGAATGTGTAAACTCCACACAGTTGCCTAACGCTGGAATCAAACCCGGGTCGCTGACGCTATGAGGCAGCAGTGTTAGCCACTGAGCCACCTCTGCTTAAAATCTGCTGCCCATTACTAACCTCCCCACCCCGCAATTGGCTGAATGTATTTTCCTTACGTCAGAAGTCCGGGTGTCTAAGCGGATGTCTCAGTAAATCCCAGTGGCAGCCCACATGTCCTGTGTGTCTGAATGGATATCCTATACACAACACCCTCCAGCCCACACTTTCTCTCACTTTCCAGGGACAGGTCTCCAGAGGCTTCATGGGAACTACAACTCCCACAGTCCCTGAGGCAGGGACCACACGTGTGTGAGGAAACCCACCACTGTACATGTACAGAATGTGGGCGGGTTTTGGAGCATGTTCTTTGGGGTAACTCGCGGAAAGCATTTCACACTGTCATTGGCAGGAGAAGGGACGCATCTGCCTATAGTATTGATCAGTTTTGGGGGGATCAAAGTGTCACTATGCCTAGATGGGAACAAGTTCCATTCGCAACTTGTCATAACACTGGGAATTGACCAATGGGAAACAAGGAAGAATCTGACCCATTCTCCCAGTCTGAAGGTTCCTCTTCTGTCCAGGATCTGCCACCTCCCTTTCTGTTTCCTTTTGTTTCAGTCTGCTGTTACATTATTGACTTGCAGCAACTGAAGGGAAAAGAAGTGAACCCAGAATGGGTGCAGTGTCTAACCAGGGACGAAAAGTGGTGGCATGGATCTGTTTATCAGTAACACCATGAGAATGTAGAGGGTGTACATTAGGGGGTAGCAGAGTCAGAATGATGGGAGAGAGTAAGAGGGCTGGAGGGTTACAGCTTTAGGGGAAGAAAGGGGAGAAAGATATTCCAGAGAAACTAGAATTGTCTGTTCTGAATTTCTTATCTCTACATATTCCTTTTATACAGGGTGCGAGATAGTGAAGATTTGCAGACTGAAATCTCAAAATCACGTGCAGATCGTGATTAAGTTACACAACATTTGATGAACCAAAGATGGAGAATCACTGGGCCAAAATCCTGCAACACTCTCTCTCCCAGCGTTGTCGGTCTCTCTGCGCCAAATGGACTGTGAATGGTACAAGACAGCAGCTCACTACCATCTTCTGAAGGGTAACGAGAGATGGGGAATAAATGCTGGCTGAGCCAGTGATGCCCATATCCTCGAAACCGTTTCTATCACTAGTTCCAGAAACCCAGTTGATGTTACTGCAGGATGATGAGGGACGCTGAGTGCATCCTCCAGGAGGCAGCACCATCACATTTCCCCTGCCTACACCTACACAGTAACGCAACAACGTCACTGGAACAAAAGGCAGTGAAGCTGAAGGAGGACTTAGATATAGTTCTTCAAGGTAAAGTCATGAAAGGGGATTGGAACACAGCAGGAGCAGGAGACTGAGCTGGATGGTCAGCTGTTTCCCATTGAATGGTGGAGCAGGATTGAAAGGCTGAATGGTCTCCTCCTGCTGCTATCTCCCAGGTATGTATATAGTCATGGAGCCCGGGTAGGAAGAAGGGGGCAGGGATTCTCCAGGAGATTCCATTTCCACAACAGTTTTCAGTGAGGGATGGTTTGATGGATTTTATTTAACATTTATCTTTAACACAAGGTTTGTAAATGTTGGTTTTAAAATGTTGTAAGAGCTTTTTGCACCGCAAGTAAAATTAAAGAAAATAAATTGAACTGTTTGAATATAACAGTTTTAAAGCTTTCAACCTCTGTAAAGCAAATTCCTGTCCCAGACACCATCACTTTCCAGCTACTTAAACTCCAGGGAAATATTCCCTCCTTGTCTGAACCTTTGGTTTGATTTAACTGCTTTTCAGTTTTCGTTCTGTGAGCTGTGAAGTGTTCTTTTTCCCCTTTTCTCCGACCCAGAAATATTATCACAGCAACCTTCCCACCATCAAAATCATCATTATGCCATTGTGCTTTTGGTTAACCTATAATCACCAGCAGTGCGAAAGTGAGGACTGCAGATGCTGGAAACCAGAGCCTAGATTAGAGGGCTGCTGGAAAAGGGCTTTTGCCAAAACATTCATTTTCCAGCTCCTCGGATCCTGCTTAACCTGCTGTGCTTTTCCAGCACCACTCTAATCTACTCATATCATCACCAGCAGTAAACCATTCGTGTGACTAATAGAATATTTCCAAACAAAGCCCATTACGGGCCAAGCAAACCATTACAAGTGACAGAGTGAGAAGGGACCAAATCTAAGTAGAGTTGTGGGGAGGGGGCAGCGGTGGAGATAAAGCACTATATCGCCTGCGGTGCCCACCTCTATCTGAAGGCATAGACAGCATTGATGCACACCACATGCTCCTTCTCTCAGGCACCCTGCTCTGTTGCATTTATCCTCAGTCAGTGAATAAAATCCCTACAGTGTGGGAGGAGAGCATTGGCCCATCAAACGCCACCGACCATCCGAAGAACATCACGCCCAGAGCACTCTATCACTGTAACACTGCATTTCCCATGGCTGATCCACCTAGTCTGCACAATCCTGGATCCTGTGGACATTTTAGCATGACTGATCCACCTGACCTGCACATCTTTGGACTGTGGGAGGAAACCAGAGCACCTGGAGGAGACTCACACTATCATGGGGAGAAAGAGGGAACTCCACACAGGCCGTTGGACAAGGCTGGACTCCAACCTTGTACCTGATGCTGTGAAGCAGCCGTGCTACAGTCACAATTTAAATCAAAACTGATGATCCCTGCTCATTGTCACAGTGCTGTTTGT
This sequence comes from Chiloscyllium punctatum, assembly GCF_047496795.1. Classification (NCBI taxonomy): domain Eukaryota; kingdom Metazoa; phylum Chordata; class Chondrichthyes; order Orectolobiformes; family Hemiscylliidae; genus Chiloscyllium; species Chiloscyllium punctatum. Next base: position 428,933 of record NW_027309940.1, read on the forward strand.
GGAGACTTACTGCCCAGAGAGACATCCTGAGGTTTAGAAAGTGGCAATGTAAGTTCAGTCACGTCCAGCCCAGTTAATGTGGTTAACAACAACATCAATACTCCAGCAGTGTCATCAAGTACAAGGTCCACTCCTGACTCTGATGGACAGTAACATCAGAATCAGAGTCCTGCAGTCCACATGGAGCAGGGGGGATGACCACTTCCCTGTGAGCACTCACTGGGCTCTCAATAGTGTTGAAGACGCAGCAAATCCCTTGTCACACAGAGGGGTGAACAGCTCCTACCCAGAGTGAACCCACTGGGGTCTCGGGGGATGGGATGAATCACTAAATCCCTTCTCCCACACTGACCATCGGAATGGCCTCTCCCCCTGTTTGGGCTCACTGGGGACTCCACAGGTGCTGCATTTGAGTGTATCTCCTCCCACATTGGGAACAAGTGAATGACCTTTCCCCAGAGTGAGCTCGCTGGTGTTTAAGCAGATCAGAGGACTGAGAGAATGCTTTCCCACACACTGAGCAGGTGAATGGCCTCTCCCCGGTGGGAATGCACCAATGTCTCCTCAGGTGAGAGGTTTTAATTGTTAGCACTGCTGCCTCACAGCGCCAGAGAACCGGGTTCAATTCCCGCCTCAGGCGACTGACTGTGTGGAGTTTGCACGTTCTCCCCGTGTCTGCGTGGGTTTCCTCCGGGTGCTCCGTTTTCTTCCCACACTCCAAAGATGTGCAGGCCAGGTGAATTGGCCATGCTAAATTGCCCTTGGTGTTAGGTAAGGGGTAGATGTAGATGTAGGGGTATGGGTGGGTTACGCTTCGGCGGGGCGGTGTGGACTTGTTGGGCCGAAGGGCCTGTTTCCACACTGTAAGTAATCTAATCTAATCTAATCTAATCTTTCTCACAGATGGAGCAGGTGAAGGATCTAAACCAACTGTGCCATCTCTGGTGCCTCAGCAGATTGTAAGATCGAGTAAATCCCTTCCCATACGTGGGGCAGGTGAACGGCCTCTCCGCAGTGTGACTGTGTTGGTGAGTGTTCCACTGGAAGGGTTAAGTGAATTCCTTATTCTGATTGAGCCCGTCCTCCTGTTTCTCTCAGTTATTATTGACAATCTCACACCAGAACCTGTTCCAGAGAGTGTTCCAGAAGATGCAGAATGGTCAGCTGCAGCTGGTCACCTGACCGGTCACTGGTCCTGAAAGGTTCACTCTCCACAGATGCTGCCAGATCTGCTGAATTTTTCCAGTGATTTCTGTGTTTTTTTTTCTGATTTCCCAGCATTTGCGGATGTTTAGTTTTCCAATACTCTTCTTGTCTGTTACAGAGGAGTTTATTGATGAAATTAGAGGGTTTTGAAAATTGTCCGTTAGGTCACACATCAGCTATGATCATCATGAACGGCAGAGCAAAGACAAGGTGCTGAATGGCCTCCTCCTGTTCCAAGGAAAGTTATATCGTCAGCTTGTGGCAACATTTCCCCTCACTGCTCCCTTCCCCTCCATGTCTAACACATTGTTACTGACTGAACAAACCTCCTGTGTTTGAAATTAACTTGCTAATATTCAGTGACTCCCTCTCCTGCCACCCGGGTTTAACTCTCATCATGGAATGCTGTCTCGTATTACTGCAGGAATGCCCACAAGGACTAATCCTGGAGTCTGTATCCCCTGGGATCCACAATCACCGTTTATTTCCTTCTTCCTATTTCATTCGGGTTATTGAACTCTCGGTTTCAATCCAATCTCCTGTCATGCTCTTCAACGTGTCCATGTGGGTGGACGAGAGGCAGCTGGGATATAATGAAGGGAAGTTGCGATTAGGCGGAAGTACGAGGAGCGTTGACAGCAAACACAGTTCTCATTGTAACGGCAGAGGTTCTCCATGACCCAGTGAGTGGTGAGGCACCTGAGTTTGTGGGCGGAGACAGATTCAATCAGGGATTTGGTAAGACACTCAGACATTGACCTGTCCATCTGATTGTTAACTCAGACAGATAGAAAGAAATATGCACATTTAGACAGCACCTTTGATGATCTGGGGCAATGAGACACGCTTCCAAACCAATGATTTCAACCACAAATCTCTGAAAACACAGACACAAAGCTTTCTACTTGTAACAGCTTGTCTCTGAGCCTCCGCTTTCCTTGAGAAAAGCGCTTTGAGCTGGTCAGCCTTTCCTGGTGAGTATAACCGCTATGGTCATGTAAGATCCGTGACAGAACCTTTATTTTCCTCTTCCTTGTGAGTCATGAAAGTAGCAGAAACAGTTCCTGACCTGTGAGGGGTTTTGGTTGGAGTATTTATATTTACAAATCCATTCCCACCCTATCATACAGTGTGAAATTGATGTAAAACTGAAGGAAATGAGTGAGTGAGCACCCACAGAATCATAAAGGAAGCATATGTATCTGAGTTGAATGAACCTGGCATGAGGAAAACATGACAACAATCACAACTAGTTAGAATCACAGAATCCCGTGGGTGCAGAAAGACTCTATTCGTCCCATCGAGTCTCCAGTGACCTGCTTACCCACGCTACCACAATAACCACACATTAACCATGGCTAGCCCAACCCACCTAAATTGCACACTGCGACCATGTTAGCATGCCTAATCCAGTAACGTTACACATCTGTGGGAGGGTCACAAATTACATCCAAATGCTAGGAAGTGTGGATGAAGGCTCACAAATACTTGACTCTGACACAAATGCTCTGTTTTTCAAAATAAAATCTGGGGGACACTGCAACCGGAAAAAATTCTGATTATCTCAGGAGGAAGAGAATTCAAAACTCACGCCATTCACCCCAGGGGGTGCAGTGAAAGTTACAGAGGTCTGGGAACAATCAGAAATGTAACAGGTTGTGAGCAAGGTGGGGGTGAGACAAGGATATAAAGACAGTCTGTCACATGGGGGAAGGCAGGAGAGATTAAATGGCAGAAATGGTCGTCCCTCAAGGCCACGGGGAATGGAGTTCGAGCTGGGAAAGAAACAAGGAAACAAGGTGTCCAGCTGCCAGAGTAACATGTTAAAAACAGATTATAAAAGCATAGAGGGCACAGTTCAGTCTGAAATCGTTGCTCGCAATGGTGAGTACAAAAAGCTGTAAAGCCTGGGGAGTTCTATTACAGCCAACACATACCCAGGATTGGCCAAGTGTGCTGTAAATATCTGATATTTCTTTTTTCTGACATTTGTAGTTCAAGTCTGATGGCGCTAGTAACTTTTCAATTTGTACTGGAGTTTAATATTCTGGAGAAATGTCAAATAAATCACATTGATCATATTCTGCAGATCTTAGTCCATTACCCTGCATGTTCCAGCATTTCAGTTACATCCATGTCCTGCCGGTGGGACAGGAGACACAGGGATGGTGACGATGGTGTCTAGGGCATTGTAAGCTATGATTCTGTGCGTATGACTGTGTCAGCTTGTTACTTGACTAGACTGCATTCCAAATCACCCAATAAGATGTCAGCAGGTTGAGACACTACAGTTGGAGCTCCTCTGCTCGCCAGTTCCTTTCCTTTCTGCTTTTTCAGAATTTCTTACTCTCTCACTCTCCCCTTTGCAGACTCTGACACCAGTGTCTCAACCTTGAATCATGACAATTTAAAAAAAAATGTATCTACAAGAAAACCAATGGAGGAAAATATACTATTCTTGCATCAACTGCATTTTTAAACAAAAACAATCCTGCTCAATAGACGCTGTCTCATTTTTTTCCTTCAATTCAATCAATCAATATTTTGTCCCTCAGTTTACCGATCTTCATAAATATCCAATCAATTTCAGAGGAACATGCTGATAAAGTATTGAACCAATTTATCTGTTTAGGTTTTAGCATTAGTTATCAAGTCATTACCATTGCAATAATTGCATAATAATTGGCCTGGGTAACAAGTGTACGGAGGTTCACGACTTAATTTATTGACTTTTTGAAAAATGGTGCAATATATCCTTTTTTCAGGATTCTAACAGTAACTGTTAATGCATTTGAATGACAATAATTATAGTATGCTTTAGTTTAGTCTTGCTAACAACTACATTGAAGTTTATATTTGAATTTAATCCAATCTTCCCTAGTACCTATACAGTAATATAAAAATCGATTTTATTTCCAATCAACACACCTACAAAAGAATCCATTATTTCTGATGCAATGCGCACTGTCAAAAATATGACTTTTGATCATTTGAATGATCTGTGTAATTCCAGCTTTATAAATTTAGAAAATCCTAATTACTTTTCCCTGCAATAATTCCATTCATTTCTGCAGATATCACAGTCAAATAACAAGATGAAATTTATCATTATTCTTAAGTATGGTAATAGAATTTTGAAAATCTATGTGTTGTTAATATAAAATAATTGTTAATTTCAATCCATAAAATATAGAACAGTGCAGCACAGTACAGGCCCTTTGGCCACGATGTTGTTCCGACATTTTATCCAACTCTAAGATCAAACTAACCAACATGCCCTTCATTTACTATCATCCATGTGCCTATCCAAGAGTCGCTTAGATGTCCCTGATGGATCTGAATCTTCTCCCACCACTGGCAGTGCATTCCACACACTCACCACTATCTATAAAGAAACTATCTCTGACATCTCCGCACAACTTCCCCCATTCATCTTAAAATTATGCCACTTTGTAGGGAAAAGTCTTTCATTATCCACTCTATCTATGCCTCTCATCAACTTACCCAAAGCTATCAAGTAAAATATCATCCTCTTTCATTGCAATGACCAAAGCCCCAGCTCTGTCAACCTTTATTCATAAGACATGCCTTCCAGTCCAGACAACATTTTGATAAATCTCATCTGCACTTTTTCTAAAGCTTCCACATCCTTTGTCTTATGAGGTGATCAGAACAGAACACAATATTCCAAGTATAGTCTCATCAGGGATCCATAGAGCTGCAGCATAACCTCGTGGCTCTTAAACTCAACCTCCCCATTCATGAAAGCCAACACGCTATGCACTGTCTTAATAGCCCTATCACCTTAGATGTCAGCGATGAGGGATGTATGGACATGCACCCCACGATCCCTCTGTTTCTTCACATTGTCAAGAATCCTGTATTTAATCTGAAAAATGTGCATTCAAATTTGAAATTCCAAAATGAATAATTTCACATTTTCCGAGGTTGAACTCCACCTGCCATTTCTCAGCCCACCTCTGCATCCTGTCAATGTCCTCGAGCAGCCTACAAAAGCCCTCCACACCATCCACAACTCCACCAACCCTCGTGTCATTGGCAAACTTCCTAACCCACCCTTCCACTTCCTCATCCAAGTCATTTGTAAAAATCACAAAAAGCAGAGGTCCCACAACTGATCCCTTCAGAACACCATTGGTCACCGTGCTCCAAGCTGAAAACTAACCATTTAATCTCACCCTGTCCTCTATGGGTCAACCAATTTATTATCTAACCAGGCAGGTTTCCCTATATCCCATGTCTGATTACTTTCTGAATGAGCCTACAATGGAGAACCTTATCACACACCTTGCTAAAATCCTTATACACCACATCCACTATTCTGTCCTCACCAATGTGTTTGCCACAACCTCAAATAATTCAATGAGGCTTGTGAGGCATAATCTGCCGCTCACAAAGCCATGTTGACCATCTCTAATTAATCTATGCTTTTCCAAATAATCATAAATCCTGTCTCTCAGAATTCTCTCCAAGAATCTGCCCACAACTGATGTAAGACTGACTCATCGATGATTCCCAGGATCATCTCAATTGCTTTTCTTCAATAAGGGAATAACTTTTGCCAACCTTCAATCATCTGGTATGACTCGAGTGGATAGTGAGGATGCAAAGATCATTGCCAAAACACAGTAATCAATTGCCTCCCTTCCCATAACAACATAGGTTATATCCTTTCTGGCCCAGGGCACTTATCTATCCCCATGATTTTTAAACATTTTCAGCACATTCTCTGTCTGAACATCGACCTGTTCCTCCATATCAACCTGTGTCACGTTGTCCTAACAAGGAACAAGGTCCCACTCACTTGTGAATACTGAAGCAAAGTACTCAGTAAAGACCTCCCCTACCTGCTCAGACTCCTGGCACAAGTGTGCTTCACTATAAGGGGTATAAATGTGGAATTATGTCTCAGCACTGAATTAATGTAAAGATATTGCAGTGTACAATCACTCGACTACTTTGAATATTGAACGGTATTTTAACTGAGAAAACACAGTTAAATAGATTTGATTATGTTTCACTTCATGCTAACATTTATTGTATTTAGAACCACAATAAGAGTTTCCTTTTTACATATATGAAACTTACTTAAAATTCATCGCACGTTTATGTGAAGAAAATAGAATTAGCATCTGTTTGTTCCTTCCTTTATCAATGACTGTTCATTTTGAAATTGTGGAAGTTGTACGTTGTTGACAGGAAGGGAACTTGTCTTCGGCTGAATTTTCATTTTGAATGACTAATGCATTTTTAAAATTAAAGTACAATGATCATGCAGTTTTGTCAATTTGTCTTTCAAAGAATTGTCACGAGATTCTCTTTATTTAAGACTATCATTCATTTATTCTATTGTTAGTGTAAAATATTGTTTAATTTCCAGTCCATTGCACACAGAAACTACCTAATTAATTCCCATTCAAATTACTAGAATAAACAGCTGATTAGTTTTCATTTTGAGTAACCATATTAAACATAATATTGTAGTCCTGCCGTCCTGAGTGGGAACATTACGAAAGGAGCCTGTGGAGCTGTGGCAGTGTCTCTATTACTAAACCCGAGGGAAGGTTTCAAATCACACCTTCAACACAAATATACCAAGAGCTATCTGAATGGTGATTAGAGAGTACCTGAGCACAGATTGAACTGCTTTTCAATACAACATTAGATCTGCTTTTATCTATTATATCAATAATCACAAAATCTGATACTTATTTGAGTCAGGTTACCAAGAAATATGTGTTGGAAAATTCGCTTTAGCCACTTTGCTTTTACAAAAGACTTACATCTGTCCCTGTTTTCTCTGACTGGAAGAAATCTGAAGAGGATTTCCACTTTTACGAAGAAAAGGGGAGGTGTTTCCCATATAAATTAATGCTTCTTCGACGAACGCCTTTTCAGTTTATGTAAGGTTTCATAATAACGCTTTACTTTCGGATAGTGGGGAGACCTGTATCTAATTTTGTCGCTTATAAATTCCTGGAGATATTTGAAAATGTTGCAGAATTAAAGATTACGATGTCTAAGTAATGAGATTGATCTTTTATTGCTGCAAAGGGGCAAGTCCAAAAAATTGAAACACATTAGACATTATTCTGTCGTAGTATAAATTGAAAATAAAGTTGATACCTTCTTCAGTAAACTAACAAATGCTACCACGTATTACTTGTCAGTCAGCTGATTACCTACTTTGTTACTAAATGTTGTGATTCATCTATCTATTACTCTGTACTTCGATCAAAGTGAATTTGTAATTGTTGTTCAGTTTATGAATTGTCAGAAACTTGTTTTTATTTTTCCATTCACCTGTTCATTTCGACAGTAAGATTGAAATGCTTTGAAAATATTGGAGTTTGCTCATTTAAAAATAAGGTTTGCACATCTCACTTCTTGTATTATGATTCAAGTATGTTTTCTGGTGGAATTCTAGGAAATATCAAACATTTGTTGGCTTCAAATAAGATCTTTAACACCCAGTTATCAATCTGTTGTTAATGTTTCAGCTGTTACATTGACATTGATTAGGTACTCATTCAGAGAGATCAACTGACAATTATAAACTTGCAGGATTATTGAATTGAGAAAAAGATACAGACGTGGAAACATTTTTTAGAAGGAATTGCTTTTTCATTCAAATGTGTAGGCTGTTCAAGAATTCTATATCGCCTTTCATTGGTTTTCTTGTCGAGAATGTAAATTTATAATTCATGTGAATTTTAATGTGTTCTGTATTTTGAAATTTGTATCAGATTTAAGAAGAAAAAGAGGAGCAATTAACATCAAACGTTCCGTGAATAGAAAACACAGTAAATTAAATTGACAGAGGTAACTTTTAGTATTGTCTCTGAATATTTAGTCAAATATTTCTAATGGCAAGAGCGTTGTGCCGGTAAAGGACAACAGGTCAGACAGCATTCAAGGAGAAGCAGAATCGATATTTTGGGCATAAGCCCTTCATCAGGAATCGTTTCGATACTCCTGCTCTTTGAATGTGCCTGCACTTTTGCAACACCACAGCTTTCCTCACTATCTCCAAACATGCTTAATGAACATGAACTGAAAATGTTAGCATCAGCAGCTGAACAATCCCAAATAAACACATTTTTTGCAATATTTATAGTGAAAACTTGTTTGAGAACATGCATCAAATCAGATCGAACAACATCTCTTGCCGTTAGAACACTTGGCCCTTCATAATAAAGAATAACCATGCTTTGAACAACCAGTATGGTGTATAACGACTGAACTGAAATACCAGAGGACAACGATTGCATTTATTGAAGGGAATGATAACCAGTTCCTTACTGTGATAGTGCGATTGATCTCAGAAACAATAAAATTTTACTGTGATTATTCTCTGAACAGTAATTAGATGGTCATGACGATCTTTGTGCGGCTTTATGTGCAGTGTTTTGTTTGAACATTGATTTCAGTAACATTGAGATATTTTACATATTGACAATTGACAGTTAAAGGTAAGTTTTAAATGCAACAGTTAAAAAAATTGTCAGTTTTGTTTAGCAAAACACAATTCTAAGTTTATACAATCCCTACTGTGTGGAAACAGGCCATTTGGCCCAACAAGTCGACACTGACGTTCCAAAGAATAATCCACTCAGCACCATTCTGCTCTCAGATTACTGGACATTTACCCCTGACTAATGCATATAACCTACACATCCCTGAACAGAACATGCAGCTTAGCATGGTCAATTTACCTAACCTGCATATCTTTTGATTGTGGGAGAAAACCACAAGGTGGCCCTGTGTATTGTTACAAGACCATTATACCAAGTACCATCCCCAAAGGACTTAAGATGTATCTCTGAGCTGCGGTACTGTCTCTGATTATCTACATCCCACAATTTACTAAACTGCGTGCATCAGCGTATATTTCTTGTGGATTATCAGATGCAGGGACCGCTAATAATACAGATGAAATTCTGTTTGACCAAATCCCAATACTAAGAGAGCTAGCATCATAACTCTAAGATCCCCAGCATTCTAAAAATTCTGCTGAAGTACAATAAAACTTAATACACAATCCTACAGAAATAATCCCGCACTCGTGTCACCACTGTATAATCAGTTACTCTAAATCTCTTCAGCCTGAGTTTCAGCGGGTCTTCCGTTGATTCGGCTGTCCAAACTTCTTCCTCAACTGGAGATTCTACTGGCCCTTTGATCCGAGTGTAGTGAGTCCAGCCTTTCTCCACCATCCTTATTGCCGTTTCGGTCGTCAAAAGAGCCTGATATGGCCCTTCCCAGTCCGGCTGCAATTTAGTCTCTGTCCATGATTTTACTGAGGCCCAATCTCCCGGCCGGATGGGATGAACGGTGAATTCAAGGGGTGGAGTCTGTGCCAATAAACTCTGTTTCCTGAGGAGAGACAAAGAGGCGGGCAAGCCCAGTGTATATTTCTTTAGAACAAGTCTTTAGTTTCGGGAATTGTCAATTCTCCGTTCGTTCCCAGATAAGGTAATCCAAATATGATTTCATAGGGGATAGTCCCAAATCTTTCCTTGGGTCTGTTTGGACTCGCAAGAGAGCTATAGGTAATCATTTGGTCTAAGGGAGTCTGGTTTCTATTATCAATTTAGAGAGCTGTCGTTTGAGTGTTTGGTTCATTCTCTCAAACCTTCCTGATGATGGTGTGTGCCCTGGAGTATGGTACTCCCAGGAAATTCCCAACCCTTTCATTATCTCCTGTAACACTTTAGAGGTAAAATGAGTTCCTTGGTCGAAATCTATATGGTTCACTAGCCCATATCGGGGAATTATGTGCTCCAATATTGTTTTACACACCACACTCGCAGTGGCAGTAGCTCGGGGGTATGCCTCAACACAACCAGATAGATGATCTACTATCACCAGTATATATCTTAGTCTTCCTACTCTGGGTAGTTCAGTATAATCTTCTTGTATACTCTGGAAGAGTCTCAATCCTGGGTCTCTTCCTCCCGGGGTCTGTTTTCTTAAGACTTTATTATTTACCTTTCTGCATATGATAAATCCCTCACATATGTGTTTAGCAATTGTATATATTCCTTTACATCCATATTCCCTAAGAACTAAAAGATACGTTGCTTGTACGGCCCAATGGCTGACTTGATGTAGGACAGCTATAATTTCTCACATCATCATTTTGTTTAACATTTCCCTTCCATCAGGCAACATCCAATGCCCGTCTGCTGTTTTTTTTTTCAGCCCCAAAATCTGTCAATTCTTTTTCAATTCTTTCAGTTAATATAAGAGCTTCCGGGGATCAGGAACAGGAGATATTAGGGAATGAATTAGCACTCCTTGTGTGTCCATGCCTGCTTCCTTAGCCACTTCATCGTCTAATCTATTCCCCCTAACTTCTGGTTCATTTCCTTTCTGATGACCATTTACATGCACTACCGCTATTTCTCAGGGGAGTAATAGGGACTCCAAGACCCGTTTAATCAACTCCTCGTGTGCTAATTCCTTCCCCCGGCTATTGATCAGCCCTCGTTCCTGCCATATCTTTCCGCAAGTGCCAACACCAAATACATATTTAGAGTCACTGTATGCTGCTCCCTCTTTATTTTCTAACGCCCTAAGGACACTTTCCAATGCATAGAGTTCGCAGGTCTGAGCTGACCACCCATTTGGCAACCTTCCTGCCTCTACCACATTACCTTCCATCCCGTCTACAACTGCATACCCATTATGTCTTTTCTCTTCAGTCACCCGGAATGATCTGTCGATAAAGAGTCAGGCTCCTGCATGAAGCGGAACATCTCTCAGGTCCATGCAGACCTTAGTTTGGTATTCTATAATGTCAAGGCAGTCGTGCTCTGGATTCTAAGGGGATTCTCCTTCCCCTTTCCAAAGAAAGGCAGCTGCATTTAAAGAATTATGCGTGACCAACACTAGATCATCCTTTTCCATTAATATTGCCTCATATTTCAGAACCCGCGAGTCTGTCAACAATCGCCCAGCTTTTTGGCTTATGATCGTTCTCACTTGGTGTGGGGTACTTACTATAAGGGCTCCCCCAAGTGTAAGCTTCCTGCTTTCCTCCACCAACAGTGCAGTGGCAGCCACGGCCTGCACACACTCAGGCCACCCCTGGGATACTGGATCCAATAGCTTTGAAAGATACGCTACTGGCTATTTCATTCCTCCCCACCTCTGGGTTAATACTCCCAAAGCCGCACTCTTAATATATGGTAGCAAAGAGATGGAAAGGTTTATCTAGAGAAGGTAAGGCTGACCCGGGGGCATGGATCAGATCTCTTTTGAATTCTTAGGTAGTTCCTTTTCCTCTACTTCCCAACTTAGACACTTTGGTTCCTCCTCTAATAGTTTGAGATATAATTTATTTGTCTTTTGAGCATAAGAATCAACCCACAATCTGCAATATCCCGTTAAACCCCAAAATTATGATATTCCCGTTTATTCCTGGCAGCAGATTCCCCACTATTCCCTTTAACCCTTCCAGGCTTCCCTTTCGCTTCCCTCACGAACTGAATGTCCCAAGTATTTCACTTCTCGGTCCACATATTGTAATTTGTTTTTAGATACCCACGGTCCCTGCTGACCAAGGAAATGCAATTTTTTTTTCGTGGCTTCTACTACTCTTTCTCTTCTCTTTCCTGTTACTAAGAGGTCGTCTACATACTGCAACAGGGTGGTTCCCTTGAGGCTGCTAAATTTCTCCAAAATTTGTTCTAACATCTGGCCAAATAAATTTGGCGATTGCATAAACCCATGGGGGAGCACGGTCCACTGGTATTGGTGTTTCCGTCCTTTTTTGGGGATTTTTCCATTCAAAGGCAAAAAATTCCGACTTTTCTCCCAAAGGCATCCTTTAAATCTATCACACTAAACCATTTGTGGTCATGAGGGATCGTACTTAATAACAAACAATTCAATATTCTCAACTCCTGCACCAATCGATAACTTCGATCAGATTTACGCACTGGGAGAATTAGGATATTATAAGGAGACATACTTAGCTCCAACAGGCCATCTCTAGCCCATCAATTAGTGGCTGCAGTCCTCGTTTACCTTCTGTGGAAATGGTATATTGTTGCTCATAAACAACATCCCCTTACCTTTTTAAACTTATTTCTAAGGGACGGATCTGTATTTTTCCACGATTGCCTTCTCTAGCCCATATAATAGGGTCTACCTCTCTCTCCACATCTTCTGTCAACATTGCCATTTGTACAACTAATTCTTTTTTCCTGAATTCAAATCTCCAGTCCTAAGAGGGTAATTAAATCTCTCCCTACTAAGTTACTTCCTATATCAGGGATGTACAACTGTTCCTCTGTAACTGTATCCTTCGGACCTTCTATCATCATAGGTTCAAATATTGGAACAGTAAATCCTCCCCCTTTTTACCCCTGAAACAGTAATTGACCGTGTTGACATTCCTACTTTCTTTGGTTTAAAATTCAGCGACGACCATGCTGCCCCCGTATCGACGAGGAAGACGACCTCTTCCCCACAGGGTCCCACCTTCAAGTTTATCAAGAGTTCCCGGTGGCTCCGCGGGGCAAAACCCCTGATACCGTGATTGTGAACACCGGCAATATAGGCATTTGCTTTCGGTAGTTTGCAGGCGTTGGTCGATTAGCTCAGCTGGTTAGAGCGCGCTATGAGTAACGCGAAAAATGTGGGTTCAATCCCCACACTGACGATGTGCAGCGTTTATGCGCTGGTTAGAGCTGAGCAAACTGATGAGCGCAGCTGGTGCGATGAAAGCAAATGCGGCTGTGCACTTTCTGCTTCTAATTGATCGCACGATATTCTGAAGTATTTCCTTTCGTTGCAAAGCTTTTCAACAAAAAAAGCGTTGACTTTTCCGAACGCGCATACTCGAGTTAACCGTTTGCTCTGATATCTAAAATTAAGCACAATGTCCGGACGCATGCAATTTCAATCGCAACGCCAGCAGCTCATCTGCAGCTTGTCACGTTGACAAATTTCGTCTGGAGAAACGTACCTTCAACGATCGCTCACTGTTCTTCTGGATACTCACAGACCTTTGGAGTCAGGGTTAGGTGCTGCTGATTAACTGCTACGAACCTTATGCCAAATGCATTTGAATTGTAATCTATCAGTGGGGTTCTTTCTGCTCCCGAACCACGCAGTTGCTTTGGTGTCAGCAACAGCTCAGAAGTCAATTGCACGTTTTGCTCAATGACTCATGTTGCTTATGAAATCTTCGTTTGACAGCATATTTAGCAGGTTATCAGGCCTTCCTGCAGAGTTTGTCAGCGACAGGTCAGCTGCTAAAATGATTGCTTCAGTCAGCATGCTACATCCTACATTTGAATTTGGAAAAGGTGCAAACGTTTACAGGCTGAACACTCACTCACTATTTCGCCTGGCGCGTCAGAGGCTGGGAGCTGATCTTACGGAGGTTTTTCAATCATGAGGGGAATGAATCGGGTAAATAGACAAGTTCCTTTCGCTCAGGTGGGGCAGTTCAGAACTAGAGGGTATAAATCTGGTGTGGGAGGGTGAGAATTCGAAAGGCAGTGAGGGGCAACGGCTGCACGCAGAGGGTAGTGCGTTTCTGGAATAAGTTACCAGACGAGCTGGTGATGGATGGAATAATTCCAATACTGTTAAGGAATCTGGGCGTGTACTTGAATAGGAAAGGTTTAGAGAGAAATGGGTCAAGTGCATGCAATCGCAGCTGGATCAGTTGAGGATATCTGTTCGGAATGGACGAGTTCGACCAAAGACTGTGTTTTCAGTGCTGTCCATATCTAATGGCTCTATGATAGTGCAGGTGCAATGATAAAAAAGATAAATAAAAAAATGAAGTAAAATTGTCTGAAGTTGTTGAATTCAAACAACTTCAGGTAATTTTATTTCAATTGTTTTATTTATCTTTTTTATTTGTGTTTTTTTCACTGTTCTGTACCTCTTATTTCTTGATTGTCTCTCTTTCTCTCGCTCCCCACTCTCTCAATACATTATACCTTTCCTCTTCCTGCTTTGCTACCCTTCTCCCCTGTTTTCCATTTTGTCTCTGCTTCACCCATCCCTCACATATTTTGTCACATAGCGCTGGCTTCAGCCTGGGTCATTCACGTCTCTTAATCTCCCTTTAATCTCTCCATGCACTGTCATTATCACCTTTGCATCTGGAGCCTTGACTCACCTTCTCTCAGCGTGGTATAAATAGCTCCATAATACTCCCCCTTTGTTTTTATCTTTATCTTTAATCAGTTAGACTCGAAACGTCAGCTCTTTTCTCTCCTTGCAGATGGTGCCAGACCTGCAGAGATTTTCCAGCATTTTCTCTTTTGGTTTCAGATTCCAGCATCCGCAGTAATTTGCTTTTATTAATGGCTCTATGATATTGCTGGTGATATGATAACTCCAGTGTCGATGCATGAGAGGTGAGCAAGCGAACGAATTCCCTCTGGAAGTCGTGTGACGAGTATTAACAGAGATCCAGGACAAATAACATGAACGAATCTTTGATTTGAATTGAAGCCTGAACTCAAGTTCTCCTCCGACACGGTGCCAGGTCTGCCTCAAACTGCACATATTTCATGTTTTGCATTTGTTGGTGAAAACAATTGAGACTGGTTGTTTTGCTACAGACAACATCCACCAGCCATCACGGGTACGGCGATCAAGTCGTGCGTCTATCCTTGTTAAATGTTTTATTGAGCAGGGGACGCTTCCTGCTTCGTGGAGCACGTTGTTTGGAAACACAGCTGAGATCCGGTATGGGAGCGGGGAATTCATGTTCCACGACAGCGATTGTCGGCTTTCATATGAATACACGTCTCAACTGATCATGTGACAAACGCTTGCAGACAGTGAACCGTGACACTGCGCTGCTGACCACACAAGCACTGCACAGGCTCAGTGTGGTGATAGAAGCCACGACCTTGGCGTCATTTGCACCACGCTCGAACCAGCAGAGCTTAACAACCAATGCCTGCGGGCTGGCGAAAACAAATGCCTATATTGCCGGTGCACACGACTACGGCTGCTGTGCATTTTCTGCTTCTTATCGATCGCACGACAGTCTGAAGTATTTCCTTTTGTTGCAAAGGGTTTCAACAAAAAAAGCATTTACTTTTCCAAACGCGCATACTCGACTTAACCATTTGCTCTGATATCCAAAATTAAGCACAATGTCCGGACGCATGCAATTTCAATCGCAACAACACCAGCTCAGCTGCAGCTTGTAACGTTTACAAATATCGTCTGGAGAAACGTACCTTCAACGATCGCTCACTGTTCTTCTGGATACTCACAGACTTTTGGAGTCAGGGTTATGTGCTGCTGATAAACTGCTACGAACCTTAAGCCAAATGCATTTGAATTGTAATCGATCAGTGGGGTTCTTTCTGCTCCCGAACGACGCAGTTTCTTTGGTGTTTGCAAGTTAAGGGCTCAACACGCTCCACTTGTGCCACTCAGCTGTCTTAGAGAGATGCAGTGTAAATCGCTATGATAGTATAAACGGGGACAAGCATTCCCTTGAGCAGGAGCACACTCAACCTCGTAATTTTCTGCGCCTCTATTCCATCATAGAAGGACAGCACGCTCACCGATTGCATCACTGGAGCCAGAGAGTAACTGTGCACTTTTTCCCATCTCCATTTCTGGTTGGAGATGAGCGGCCGTGCCGATGTTAAGCTGAAATGCTATTGAAGCATACATTTCAACAATATCCTGTACTGTCCCCCGAGTCTTTGATGTTTTGTCGGAATCAATCAATCTCATTTTTCAACATTCTCGTTCAAGTGATCTCCACCGCCTCTGAAGACATGGAACTGAAAGATTCAGCTCATTCTCAGTTCCCACTTGTCTGTCACTGTTCACTGAGTACTGATATTGTACATGTGCTATTCTTCCGAACATTTCCTCTGCTAGTATACTTATTGCTGCTTGCAAGCATCCTGTTCTGTGGTTACTGTGATCGTGGTTGTCGGTATTTTGAATTGTGACCACAGCAACCTCAATTTGAAACCAAATCACGGCACTAAGTGTTCTCTCTGATGTCCTTTTTGTGACACATGCTAAGAAATTAATTGTTTTACCTTCAAATTCCGCTCTCTTACATCTCTGCGTTACATATATCAGGATTAAACTCACCCGTTGTCAGAGATTCCGGTCCTTCCCACGATCATTAAACCTCCTTTCCATCCCTCCTCCCATTTCTCTGAGGCAATGCCCAATCTATCACTCTCTTTCACATTCATACTGTTCTGTCTGTGCTGCTGCTGCGGTCACTGTTGTTGGGTGAACGTGCCCCAATCCCACCATCGGGACCTTCAAACAAATCGATCCATTTGGATACCGCGGTTGTGAAATCAATCCCCATGTAACAGCTTTTACTGATATAGGACAGAGACAATTGTAGCGTCAGGCTCATGGAAAATACCCAGGACAGTTCTGGTGAAAAGACATTTTATTGTTAAAGATCAGCTTTTATGGCTTTCTGCGTTGGTCTTGTGGTAATTTCATAGGACTGATAATCCAGAGACCGAGGTAATAGTCTGGGTACTCGGGCTTGAATCCCACCATGCCATGATTGTCAAATTTGGATCCAAAAAATATCTGCAAGGAAGAATCTAATGACTACTATAGATCCATTGACAGTTGTTGAAAGAAAATCTGTTTCACTGATATCATTTCAGAATGGAATCTGCTATCCTTACTTGGTCTGGGCTGCATGTGACTCCAGACTCATAGCAATATGGTTGAGTCTCAACTGACCTCTGGGCAATTCGGAATGGGTAATAAATTCTGCTTAGCCAGAATCGCCCTCATACTAATCCAGAAATTTTAAAACAAATGCTCATAAGACTCACACAAGAGTGTTGTGTGCAGTTTTGCAAGTCACATTATAGCAGGGATGTTATCACACTGAGAACATTACAGGAGTTATTTACCGGGATACTGTTTGGGCTGAAGAGTTTCAGTTGTGAAGAAAGACAGGACAGAGTGGAGTGTTTGTCGCAGCGTAAAGGGGATGTAGACAAGACATGATTGAGTTCGGGTATGGACAGGGTTGACTGAACGAGTTTCCTATTGATGGAGGGATCGATCAGCAGGGGCCAGAGACTTAAGGAGAAAGACAGAAAGGTTTGAGAAGATGTGAGAAAAAGCTTTATTAGCCAGTGGGTAGTTGGAATTTGGAATACACTGTCTGCATTGTTCAGAGCGGCAGAAACCTTTATAACATGAATAAATATTCAGATGCGAACTTTTGATACCACGACATATAAGGCTGTGGGGTTAGCATTGTAAAATGGGATTCAGTTCATTAGGCAGTTGTTTTTGACAAGTGTGGCCACATTTAGTTGAAGGGCCTTCTTTGACATTCTTGTCCTTGGTAGTATAATGATTAATGTCCCCGCCTGTAACAGGGCTCAATTTTCCCCTGGGGACAATGTAAACATTTAAAAACTGTCGCTCCATTCCCAAGGGCGGGTATTGATGCCTGTCCATCCATTCTCGATGGGGCATGTCACAGGAAGGACAGTGCTGCCTGAATAAATGTGGGGAAGGTGAAAATGTGTTGCTGGAAAAGCGCAGCAGTTCAGGCAGCATCCAAGGAACAGGAGAATCGCCGTTTCGGGTATAAGCCCTTCTTCAGGAATCCTGATTCCTGAAGACGGGCTTATGCCCGAAACGTCGATTCTCCTGCTCCTTGGATACAGCCTGACCTGCTGCGCTTTTCCAGCAACACATTTTCAGCTCTGATCTCCAGCATCTGCAGTCCTCACTTTCTCCTTAAAGTTGGGGAAGGACTGCAACTCTCAGGGAGGCAGAGTGTCAGTGAACGGCAAAACACGTGACTTCTGCAAACTACACCTTGTGACTGTGTTGGAATGAAAAGCATTTGGCAGACTTGTTCCGGATTGAAGTGTTAAAGAGAAGCAGGAAGCAGAGGAGGAAACAACATAAACGCATTCAAATATGAGTGCAGAAACATTTCCCGCAGCACGAATGAAATTGTAAATGACAGAGTAGCGTTTAGATACATTGAATTTGGGTTAATTTGTTTTGATGAGGCTGTTACCAGGGTAGAAAACCATTATGAAATGATACAGCATATGCTCAGTATGATGGAACATTGTCTCAGTAATTCGCATTGCTGTTCAG
Organism: Chiloscyllium punctatum; assembly: GCF_047496795.1. Classification (NCBI taxonomy): domain Eukaryota; kingdom Metazoa; phylum Chordata; class Chondrichthyes; order Orectolobiformes; family Hemiscylliidae; genus Chiloscyllium; species Chiloscyllium punctatum. The sequence goes on from NW_027309940.1 coordinate 447,281, forward strand.
AGGGACGGTTAGGTTGATTGGCAAAGTTAAATTGCCCTCTCGGTGTCCAGGGAGTGAATTAAGTAAATTAGGTGAATTAGCCATGGGTAACGTGGGGATAAGGTCAGAAGTCACAGGACGTCAGGTTATACTCCAACAGGTTTATTTGAAATCATATGGGGGAGGGATTCCCTTTCTTCAGGTGAAATATAAGGAAATAGGGAGGGGAGCTAGGTCTGGGTGAGATGCTCTTCAGAGAGTCGACACCGGCTCGATTGACTGAAATGCTCTTTCTACACGGTAGGATTCCGTGATTCTATGAATTGATAATGACGGTGTTTACTGGGGGGTAAAGCCATTAGAGAAGATGCTGATGGGGGTGTACTGAGGATGAGATTTTATTCACTTGTCTTCTTGGAAAATTGAGAACAGTTATCCCTGAACCAAGGAAAACTTAATGGGGTTTTTCAGGTTATGAAATGTTTGAACAGACTAAATAGGTGGAAAATTCCCTCTTTCAAGTAAGTAAACATCGAGATGCCAGGCATTCAATAGCTTTGATAAAACCTTGGAAGGGCAAAGAAATGATGAGAACAGAATCGCTGTCACTCCAAGAATCTGTTTTTCAAAATATTTGGAAAGGCACATTTGGTGACATACAAGGAATACATTTCACAAGGAGAGAGACAGCGTGTGGCTAGGTAAAGGTGCAGAGGTGGGGTGTAGTCGGTCGGAAGTTGCGGGAAACAATGTCTTATTTGCTTGACTTTAAATGTAAAGAAATTTCTTTAATGTGTGCAACTGAATAAATTCGCTTCCAAAACTCTGCATTTTGAAAGATTTGGCATAATATTCCACCTAAAGCATTGTAAATGGAACTGAGTGGAATTTTATTTATTGTGAACAGAAGATATTACATAATGAATAGGAAGTGACCAGTTGCTTGGAGATCGACTTCCTGCTTTCATCACATGCTTTCAGGATGTGAGAACAAACACCATGATGTTTGGTCCATTTAATACTCAACATTTAATAAAGCAACAAGCAACAAAACTGGTGGGTTTTCTTTTGCATTTTAACCCTCTGTTTTTCTCAGCAGTATTTTCCTTAAGCTGAATTAAAGTCAGAGCAAATCTGAATACAACATTAATCGTTCCAATGAGATATATCTAATTCACTTCTGAAAATTGTGAGGTTTCAGCAAAATTAAAATGAAAGGAACAAATCAGCATTTCTTGCGATTGAATCCAATTCATGTTCAGCCACATGAGAAAGGCCATTGAGCGACAACATCGCCTTTATTTCACTCACCATGGCTGCTTCTTCACGTGAGAGAAAAAGTGACTGAAGAAATGAGTCAAATGTAGGTGTAAATATGACGGAAAATTCTTGTCCTGTTTCATTCTGACTCAGTTCTGACTCAGTATGTATCAATGACAGCAATTCATTCTGACCAGCATGGCTATTTATTGGAATTTGCTGTTATTATAATTCTAGTGAAAGCAGTAACACAATGGTGTGGATTCGATTCCGCTCTGGAACTTTCTCATCCATGACTTTCACTGCATATAACCTGATGAGGTCACATGTCACCCCACTACAAAATGTGCAGAGGAGATTGTGAGATTACGGTGCTGGGTTATTATACCGCTGTGCTCCACATTCACAGGTTCGAGTCACACTCTGGTTGCTAACTTTACACACCGCTCTAGTAGTTTTCCTTTGCACCTCACACTCTGGTATACACTGGATCGAGAATCTTGCCCTTCACTGCACGGAAGATTCACAAATAATCTTCACCACATTAAAGTCGAAATGAAGAGTGAGAGCAGCCATTCTATTCAATTGTAAATGAAATTGGTGTAATGAGATGGAACGCATTTTTCTTTCTGCCCTACATTCCATCTTGTCTTTCTATGAATTTACATCGAAAGAAAGAGAAAAAATTAACAAGAGATCGGGAGCACAAGTTTATGTAGTGGGGTTGTTCATGAGTATTTTAACCTAACACTTCACACAAAGATCTGATCAGCATTTCAAACAGTCACTCGGAATTGGAAACGCAGAAAACTTCTCCAATGAAACAAACATTTCATTCTTTCACAAATTTCTGCTGTGTGCGAATCATACAAGGATCCATTATCCAGAGTGATCACTGACTGTGAGCGTGCCAACTGTATAAGATCTAGCAACTTCCTTCAGCAATCACAGCTTCTGGACAGCCACCTGTGCTGGGGCCCAGTGTCATTTGTCGCCCCCAGGTCACAGCACATTTCTTCTTCCTGAGTATTCGAGGCTTGTTCCTGATCTGTCTTGTCTGTTTAATAAACCTTTTCTGTAACTTCTTCCCATCCCCTCACATTTCTGAACTTATGAATAAAATAAGGCGTTAGATGAAATGTTAAACCAAGTGGAAGTATGGTATTCAGCCCAAGGAGTCAGCTCAACCATTCAACGAACTCATGGATGATCTGATTTGGAGATGCCGGTGTTGGACTGGGGTGTACAAAGTTAAAAATCACACAACACCAGATTATAGTCCAACAGGTTTAATTGGAAGCACACTAGATTTCGGAGCGATGCTCCTTCATCAGGTGATAGTCACTCCGAAAGCTAGTGTGCTTCCAATTAAACCTGTTGGACTATAACCTGGTGTTGTGTGATTTTTAACATCGTTGATCTGATAATCTTGAATTTCTTTCTGCTCACTTAGATCAACAAAGCTTCATCATCTTTCTTATTAACTATCTGGCACAGTTTGAAAATACCCAACCACACTGTCTCAACAGCGGTTACTGGAAAATGCCACAGATTCTTTGACTCCTGAGCAAAGAAATTACTCCTCATTTCTGAATTAAATGGGCAATATCTAATTCTGAGATTATGTCCTCTAGTGCTCTCCTCAGAGCATAGGCCAAGCCACCTGCCCGTATCTACCCTGTCAAGATCCCACGAATATTGGAAGTTTATAATTGTTTTTTTGTGAATATAGATTTCCCCTCCTCCTCCTTTGTTTAAGGATAATAATCCCAGCCTAACCAATCATTTCACGAAGTTCTACTGTATACAGAGTTAGCAACATGTTTGTAAGTCTGTGCTGTCCCTTACAGCGTCCTTACATATTATTAAGACAGGTGGAGAAATTTCGGCAAGGAAACGGGTTGAAATATCAGGCGCAGATGGGAATTGAAACTTGAAATCAGAAAGCGATTAGAATCGGATTGACCCACAGAAGGACCAATTACAGCGAAGATAACTCTGACAAATGAGAATCTACTCATATTCGATTGACATTCAATGGCTTCAATGTAACTGAATTCCTCCGTGTAATCGTCCTGGGAGCTAGTATTTAGGAAAAATGGAACCTGACCGCCCATATAAAGAAGTTGACGACAAAAACCTGTCCTTGGGTGGACTTTGTTTGATTATTAACTCAACTCGTGTCTCCTTGAAGCCTACATCATCCGCAACGCACAAATTATATGTTAAACAGAACTCTCTCCATTTGCCTCGGTGGGTGCAGCTTCAATGCCACTGAAGGAACTGGGCACCCTCCACTACAATGCAGTCACTAAACTGTATATTGTTCAACACCTGAATATTTATTCCCTTAACTGCTAAGGCGCAATTGCAGCAGAGTGCACCACATAGAAGATTCACTGGAGTAAGTCATCCAGGCTTTGTTTGCAGAATCTTCAAAGCTCAAAAATTGTAACGACTATAAGGACAAGTTTAAAGATGCACTGAATCTTCACCATTTGCAAATTACCCTCTAAGGCACATACCAGCATGACCTGGAGAGGAATCAGTGGTAAATTCATTGAGCGGTGAAGTAGTTTGATGGGCAAAGAGTTACACTTCAGCCGTCTATCTTTCATCATTCAATTTTTAAAAATGTAGATTATTGCATGGACCAGACTTGTGCTCGTTCCTTTCGTTGTTTCCTAAACCGGTGGTTGCTAAAGATCGAATATCATCCACTTTCTGTTGTCAACAATAGAAAATATCCAAAATCCTCTGGAACGACTGATCTCCCTGCCTAACAATCTTCAGGGATCTGTGAATGTCCACTCCAAGATCTCTTTGTTCCTGTGCACCACTCAGAATCCTCACTTTTATTGTTACAACTTCCCAAATTCACTACCACTCATTGGTCTGGATTCAATTCCATTCGCCATTTTTCCTTTCCACCCGCTGGATACATCCCTGTGGTCCCTGACATTATTCATCATAGTCAACGACACGACTATGTATCGTCAGTAAATTTCTACATCTTGACTCCGAATAAAAAAGTGTGAATTATTGATCTACATCAGGAGACAGTGGTACCTCACTGGGAACAAGCGTCCAAACATGGTTCCTTGCTGCATGGGATGAATAACTGCCATGTTCCAATCTCCAAGGGTTGCTAGCCCAGTAACTCGCCACTACATTTGCAGATGACACAAAGATTGGCAGAGTAGCCAGAAAACAGAGGGGACTGTCAAAGAATGAAGGGGAATATAGATAGACAGAAGAGTTGAGCGGAGAAGTGGCAAATGGTGTTCCATCCAAGCAAATGTGAGGTGATGATTTGGGAATGTCTAATTCCAGAGCCAAGTATACAGTAAACGGAAGAGCCTTTGGTAAACTTGATGAGAAGAGAGGTGTTCAGGTCCTTTGTACCCTGAAGGTGACTGCACAGGTGGATAGAGTGGTCAAGAAGGCATATGGCATGCTTGCCTTCACAGGATAGAGCATTGAGTATAAGAGCAGGCAAGTCCTGCTAAAATTGTACAAGAGTTTGTTTCGGCCGCGTTTAGAATACTCTGTACAATTCTGGTCGCCAAATTACCAAAATTATGTGGACGTTTAGGAGAGAATGCGGAGAAGGTTTACGCAGATGTTGCCTGGCATGGAAGATGCAAGCTCTGAAGAGAGGTTGAATAGGTTACTTCTGCTTTCATTAGAAAAAACGAGATAGAGAGGACCTGATTGAGGTCTACAATATCATGAACGGTGCAGACAAGGTGGATAGAGATAAGCTTTTCCCAAGATGAGGGATTCAATAATGAGAGGTCACGCATTCAATGAGAGAGGTGAAACGTTTAAGGGAGACAGACATGGAAAGTATTTTACACGGAGGCTGGTAGGTGCTGGAATGCGTTGCCAGCAGAGGTAGTAGAGGCAGGCATGGTAGTTTCATTTCAGGTGCGCCTGGACAGATGCATGTGCAAGTGAGAAGCAGAGGGATACGGATGCTTAGAAATTGGGCGACATGTTTAGATAGTTGATTTGGACAGGCTCAGGCTTGGCCGTCCAAAGGGCCTGTTCCTGGGCTGCACATTTTCTGTATTCTTTGTTCTTCTTTGTTCACTACACTACCAACTGTGCGTTACAGGTGAAGTAGTGCTACTTCTGCAATCATAATTACTTATGCAAGGTAATTGAACTCACACCAGTGTACAATTCTTTCAACTAAGAGCGGAGTCAACAAGAATGAAACCTACATGAAGGAAATATATAAATTGCTTTCATATTAGCTAAAATGTGCATACAAGAATGAAAGGTGTCTGCAAACAAAGGTATATGGTACAGACAAATAGATAAGGTGCTGTGAGGATGTAGGTTAAGTCAGATATGCTTGTACAAGCAGTGGTTACAAACATTTGTTTACCATTTCTGCAAAAACAAAAAAAAACAAACCCCAATTAATAGGGAGTAAGGTTCAATATGGTTGGGGAAAGGGAGGAAATGTCACAAGTGGGGGAAATAAATCGCAGTGAAGGAGGATATACCTAACAGTTGACCACAGCCAGGATGTGGTGAAAATTCCAAGCAAAACCTGCACTTTGTTATGCACAAGGCTGGATAAGGCAAGAGAGAAACAATAGTAATGGGCACTGGGTTTGGAGTAGCGAATCCTATGTACTTGCTAAACTCTCCGAGTCTATTTCAGGCACCACGCTTGCAAGCGTATAATAAAGATACTGATTGCTTCAGATCTTGTCTTGCACTGAAATTATTGATGTGAGTGGCCTTAGTTTCTCACAATTGGGGGATCATCCGGGATATTCTTCCATCGCCGGGGGGAGTGGCCTGCCCTGGACACTGGGAAGATGCCTCCCATTCACAATTGAGGAGCGGTTTCTTGACCCTGTTTTGCCCACTCCCTTGGGAGACTGGTATGAATCCCACAAGAGAGACATCTGAGTCAGACAGTGAAAGGAGGTCAATAAAAAAAAGGGAAAAAAAGCGGCCAGGCAACTCTGTGCACAGATGAACGTCAGAAAATTAACTTTTAAGTATTAACTTGGTGGCCGGGTAAAGGGGTATTTAATCGCTGAGGGACTGGTGAGGGCCCCAAGAAATGGCGGGTAGGCAGAGTAAGTCGAACTGTCATGGAGTAAAGGAGGAAAAAGTCCCTGGTAACATTCCTTCTAAAAGTCCTTTGGGGAGGATGTTGAGGGAATGGACAAGTAACACTTGTACAAGGGAAAAAGATAAAAAGAAAATGATTAAATATTGTTGTTTATTATGGACCAAAGACCCAATCCTTCGTCCATCTGTCTTCTGGCCAAAGTATGGTTCGGCCGAGGATTGGGTCTGTCAGTATTGAAATTTGTATGTGAATAAAAAACAACCTTTTAGTCAAGAATAGGCGGAGTATGCGTCCTGTTGGAAAGGCAGTTTGGGAATGATGGTAGTAAAGACAAAGGATTCCCCCTCTACCCCACCCAGTCCCTGGGATCCTTTTGCCTGTTTGCACTCCCACCCCCGTACCATAAAATCAGAATAGGTGAAAATGGGGTAGGAGGAGAGACAGACAGACAGGGACAGAGAACGGATGACCCACAAGAGGAGGACGAAGGGGCGGTGGACGGGGATGGTGTTGTTCCCCACCATCAATCCGCAACTAAAGAAAGGAAAGATAAAGTAGATAGAGAGGAGGCCTCTGGAGTATCTGAACGAAAGCCAAAGGGGTGAAAACAAAAACAAAAAAAGGGGAAGAATATAAAGACTTATCCCCTTCGGGAAGTACCAATAGGGGACAAAGAGATTGGGTTTGTAAGTGCCCCCCTCACCAGTGGGGAGGGCAGAACATTTAAAAATGAGATGAACGTCCTGGTAGAGGATCCGGGAGGACTGTCTGAACAAATTGATGAATTTGTGGGGCCCAGTCTGTATATGTGGACTGAATTAATGTCTATTTTGAATATACTATTTACTGGGGAAGAAAGGGGACTTATACCAGGAGCAGCCATTAAAATATGGGACAGGGAACTTCCCATTAGCGATGGGGATACTGGACAGGGAGAGACGGAGTTTCCCCTCAGAGACACCCAGTGGGAAAATCAAAACCCGGATAAATAGGGAAGAGATGATGGAATTGAAAGACCTGATAGTAAAATGAATAAGACAGGCAGTTCCGAAGTCGCAGAATTTGACTAAAGCCTTTGAAATTACAGAGGAGAAAGATGAGATACCCTCAGCTTTCTTGCAATGATTAAGAGACTCAATGCGGAAATACTCTGGAATGAACCCTGAGGACCCAGTGGCACAGGGTCTTTTGAAAGTATATTTTGTGACAAAGGCAAGGCTAGACACAGAGAAAGATACTGAAGATAGAAGGGAGGAGTGAAACACCATTAGATGAATTGTTAAGAGAGGCACAGAAAGTGTTTGCAAAGAGAGAGGATAAGATACAAACAGAAGGCAAAAATGATGGTAGCTACGATTGATGATGTAGTTAAGAAAAGAATGGAACCAATAGTGAGCAACTGGAGCGGTGGGTGGCAGCATTTAGGACATAGAGGAAGAGGGAGAGGGAGAGGAAAAGGGGGAGCATTTGAGAGAAGGTTCGGGCGACAGGAGCAGAGATGGAAGTCTCCACAGGCAGGATATTGTTATTGCACAAACTCGGGCATTTTAAGCGGGAGTGTCCTCATCTACAAAGGGAAGATAGGACAATTCCGCTTATGAATTTTGATGAAGAATAGGGATGTCAGTGGTTCCTGCCCCCGGGGAGCCACTAGGAACTCTTGATAAACTTGAAGGTGGGACCCTGTGGGGAAGAGGTAGTCTTCCTCGTAAATATGGGGGCAGCACGGTCATCACTGAATTTTATACAAAAGAAGTAGGAATGTCAACACGGTCAATTACTGTTTCCAGGGTAAAAGGGGAAGGATTTACTGTTCCAGTATTTGAACCTATGATGACAGAAGGTCCTAAGTATACAGTCACAGGGGAACTGTTGCATATCCCTGATATAGGAAGTAACTAACTAGGGAGAGATTTAATTATCCTTTTAGGACTGAAGATTTGAACTCAGGAAAAAGAATTAGTTGTACAAATGGCAATGTTGACAGAAGATGTGGAGAGAGAGAGATAGACCCTATTAAATGGGCGAGAGAAGGTAATCGTGGAAAAAACAGATCTGTCCCCTCGAAATAAGTTTAAAAAGGAAAGGGGACGTTGTTTATGAGCGACAATATCCCATTTCCACAGAAGGTAAACGAAGACTACAGCCAGTAATTGAGGGGCTAGAGATGGACTGTTGGAGCCATGTATGTCTCCTTATAATATCCTAATTCTACCAGTGCGAAAATCCGATGGAACTTATCGATTGGTGCAGGATTTGAGAATATTGAATCGAATAGAACAAATGAGGCACCCAGTGGTGCCAAACCCCTATACGTTATTAAGTAAGATCCCTCATGACCACAAATGGTTGAGTGTGATAGATTTAAAGGATGCCTTTTGGGCTCGTCCCTTGGCGGAGGAAAGTAGGATTTTTTTCGCCTTTAAATGGGACGATCCCAAGACAGGACGGAAACAGCAATACCAGTGTGCCGCGCTCCCCCAGGGGTTTACAGAATCCCCGAATTTATTTGGACAAGTGTTCGAACAAATATTGGAGTAATTTAGCAGCCCCAAGGGAACTACACTTTTGCAGTATGTCGACGACATCTTAGTAACAGGAAAGAAAAGGGAAAGAGCAGTAGGAGCCACTAAAAAAAATTGAATTTCCTGGGTCAGTAAGGACTGTGAGTATCTAAAAGCAAAATACAATATGTGGAGCGAGAATTGAAATACTTGGGACATTTAGTTAGTGAGGGAAATTGAAAGATCAGACCGGAATGGTAAGAGGGTATAGTGGGTATTCCGCTGCCCAGGACTAAACGGGAATTACGTAATTTTTTGGGTTTAACGGGATATTGCAGATTGTGGATTGATTCTTATGCTGAAACGACGAATAACTTATATCTCAAACTATTGGAGGAGGAACCAAAGTGTCTGAGTTGGGAAGAAGAGGAAAAATAACTATTTAAGAATTCAAAAGAGATTTGATCCATGCCCCCATGTTAGCTTTACCTTCTCTAGATAAACCTTACCACCTCTTTGCTACTGGAGATAACGGAGCGGCTTTGGGAGTATTAACCCAGAGATGGGGAGGAATGAGACAGCCAGTAGCATATCTTTCGAAGCTATTGGATCCAGTATCCCGGGGGTGGCCTGAGTGTGTGCAGGCTGTGGCTGCCACTGCACTGTTGGTGGGGGAAAGCAGGAAGCTTACACTTGGGGGAGCCCTAATAGTAAGCACCCCACACCAAGTGAGAACGATCATAAACCAAAAAGCTGGGCGATGGTTGACAGACTCGCGGGTTCTGAACTTTGAGGAAATATTAATAGAAAATGATGATCGAGTGTTGGTCACGGACAATTTGTAAATCCAGCTGACCTTCTTTGGAAAGATAAAGGAGAATCTCCTCAGAGTCCAGAGCACAACTGCCTTGACATTATAGAATACCAAACTAAGGTCTGCATGGACCTGAGAGATGTTCCACTTCATGCAGGAGCCTGACTTTTTGTAGTTGGATCATCCCGGGTGACTGAAGGGAAAAGACATAATGAGTATGCAGTTGTAGACAGGACGAAAGGTAGTGTGGTAGAGGCAGGAAGGTTGCCAAATGGGTGGTCACCTCAGACCTGCGAACTCTACGCATTGGAAAGAGCTCTTAGGGCGTTAGAAAATAAAGAGGGAGCAGCATACAGTGACTCTAAATATGTATTTGGTGTTGTGCACACTGTTGCAAAGATATGGCAGGAAAGAGCACTGATCAATAGCCGGGGGAAGGAATTAGGACATGAGGAGTTGGTTAAACGTGTCTTGGAGTCCCTATTACTCCCCTGAGAAATAGTAGTGGTGCATGTAAATGGTCATCAGAAAGGAAATGAACCAGAAGTTAGGGGGAATAGATTAGACAATGAAGTGGCTAAGGAAGCAGGCCTGAACCCACAGGGCGTGCTGATTCATTCCCTAATACCTACTGTCCCTGATCCCCAGAAGCTCCTATATTTACTGAAAGAGAAAAAAAAGAATTTAAAGATTTAGGGGGTTCAAACACAGCAGATTGGATGTTACCCGATGGAAGAGAAATGTTAAACAAAATGATGATGAGAGAAATTATGGCCATGCAACACCAAAGCAGCCATTGGGGAGTACAAGCAATGTGTGATTTAGTTCTTAGGGAATATGGATGTAAAGGAATATATACAATTGCTAAACACATATGTGAGGGATGTATAATATGCACAAAGGTAAATAATAAAGTCTTGAGAAAACAGACCCCGGGAGGAAGAGACCCGGGATTGAGACCCTTCCAGAGTATACAAGTAGATTATACTGAACTACCCAGAGTAGGAAGACTAAAGTATATGCTGGTCATAGTAGATCATCTATCTGGTTGGGTTGAGGCATACCCCCGAGCCACCGCCACTGCGAGTGCGGTGTCTAAAACAATATTCGAGCATATAATTCCCTGATATGGGCTAGTGAACCGTATAGATTCCGACCAAAAACTCATTTTACCTCTGAAGTGTGACAGGAGATAATGAAAGGGTTGGAAATTTCCTGGGAGTTCCATGCTCCATGGCACCCGCCAACATCAGGAAAGGTTGAGAGAATGAACCAAACACTCAAACGACAGCTCTCTAAATTGATAATAGAAACCAGACTCCCTTGGACCAAATGATTACCTATCGCTCTCTTACGAGTACGAACAGCCCCAAGGAAAGATTTGGGACTATCCCCTATGAAATTATACTTGGATTACCTTATCTGGGAACGAACGGAGAATTGGCAATTCCCGAAACTAAAGACTTGTTCTAAAGAAATATATACTGGGCTTGTCCGCCTCTTTGTCTATCCTCAGGAAACAGAGTTTATTGGCACAGACTCCACCCTTGAATTCACCGTTCATCCCATCCGGCCAGGAGATTGGGCCTTAGTAAAATCATGGACAGAAACTAAATAGCAGCCGGACTGGGAAGGCCGTATCAGGATCCTTTGATTACCGAAACGACAATAAGGACAGCGGAGAAAGGCTGGACTCACTACACTCGGATCAAAGGGCCAGTGAAATCTCCAGTTGAGGAAGAAGTCTGGACAGCCGAATCAACGGAAGACCCGCTGAAACTCAGGCTGAAGAGACTTTGAGTAACTGATTATACAGTGGCGACGCGAGTGCGGGATTATTTCTGTAGGATTGTGTATTAAGTTTTTTTGTGCTTCAGCAGAATTTTTAGAATGCTGGGGATGCTTAGAGTTATGATGCTAGCTCTGTAAGTATTGGGATTTTGTCAAATATAATTTCATATGTATTATTAATGGTCCCTGAGTCTGATAATCCATACGTAATAGACCTGATGCATGCAGTTTAGTAAATTGTGGTGATGTAGATAATCAGAGACAGTACCACAGCTCAGAGATACATCTTAAGTCCTTTGGGGATGGTACTTGGTATAATGGTCTTGTCACAATACACTGGGCCACCTTCCGATCACCTCTCAATTGTCCCGATAAAGAGCGTAACCCAATATACCTAATGATAAAGAAAACCACATGGCACAAAGCAATTCTCGGGGTTGGGGGGGGGGGGGGCACCTATGAGATACAATTAGATGAAACATTTGGGATAGAAATGTAAGCAAACGGGAAGGATTTCTCGGGCTGTTGTTTTCAAATTAGTGTAGGACAGGGAAACCGGGCAGAACTATTGGATAATAAGGTACAACCTTTCACCCCTCCCGATGATCCTACAGTAGTAAAAATTATAGTGATAAAGGACTTGAAACAGATCATCAAAATAGAAACTGGATATTGGGATGCAAATGCCTGGGTTGAATGGGTAAAGTGTACTGTAAAAAGTCTGAACAAGAGCAATTGCTATGCATGTGTCTCCAGGAGACCAGTGACCAAGGTTCCCTTTCCACTCGGGTGTAAGCGAGACAGGAAGGGCATGAAATGTATAATAGCCCTGTCACAGGATAAGACTGCATGGAATGATAGGAATTGTACCTCCCTATCTCTGACGTTCGCTCCCTTGGAGAAGAAAGATTCAAAAGCCCCCACACCGCACTCGTTTTCAGCTGCAGTCGGAAATCACACGACGTGTGTGCGTAGATAAGGTGCAAATCGCTCTAGAGATTTGGGGGAGCTGAAAGTATGTACAGAGATTAAGAATATCACCGAAATGGACAAGGCAGGGAACTACTCAGCACCAAAGCCTCCCCGAGCGGATCTGTGGTGGAACTGTGGAGGCAAAATATTGAGACCCACCCTACCATCGGATTGGAGAGGGATATGTGCAATTATACAATTGGTAATTCCATTTACCCTGGCATTTGAGAAGGGAAAGATAGTGGGGGAAGAGGGAAGGAGTAAGAGATCACTGTTAGATACTTCTTTCAATGGCAGGATTTATCTCGATTCTGAATGAGTCCCTAGGAGGGTACATGATGAGTTCAAGCCTCGTAATCAGATTGCAGAAGGCTTTGAGTCAGCTTTCTATTGATGGGTAACAATTAATAAAAATATAGATTGGATAAATTACATTTTCTATAATCAACAGCGATTTATAAATTATACAAGAGATGCGGTTAAAAGAATATCAGAACAGCTTGATGTGACAAGTAGGATGGCATGGGAAAACAGAATGGCCCTTGATATGGTTTTAACGGAAAAAGTGTGTGTGTGTGTGTGTGATGTTAGGAGGAAGCTGTTGCACCTTTATTCCTAATAACACTGCACCTGATGGTTCTATTTCTCGGGCATTAAGCGGATTGACGACTTAGCAGAGGAACTAGCTGAGAATTCAGGAGTAGACACATCTCTCACGGGATGGCGTGAATCATGGTTTGGAAAATGGAAGGGAGTGGTGGTTTTGATCCTTACGTCCCTGATAGTAGTAGCCGGGGTATTGGTAGCCAGTGGCTGTTGTATCATGCCCTGTATACGAGGACTCAACCAAAGGCTGATTCAGACAGCCTTAATAAAACAGATACCCCTAAAATGGAATCAGGCAGAGGAACTTTGTCGATTAAATAATGAGGGGATGAGTGAGACCCAGATGGATGAAATATCCAGAATGATGCTTGCGAATCTTGGGGGCAATACTTAAAAGAAAAATGCAGAAGATAACAAATGGTAATTAAAGAAAAAGGGGGAAATTTGGGATATAGGTAAAGTGGTGTCACTTCTGCAATCGTCATTATTTATGCAAGGTTAATGCACTCACACCAGTGTATAATTGTTTCAACCAAGAGCTGAGTCAACGAGAATGAAAACTATGCGAAGGAAATATATAATTGTTTTTGTATTAACTAAAATGTGCATACAAGAACGAAACGTGCCTGCAAACAATAGTAGATGTTACAGACAACAAGAGAAGGTGCTGTGAGGATGTAGGTTAAGCGAGATTTGCTTGTACAAACAGTAGTTATAAGCATCTGTTTCCCACTTTTGAAAAAACACAAAAACAAACCACTATTAAAAAGTCATAAGGATCAATATGGTTGGGGCAAGGGAGGAAATGTCACAAGTCGGGGATTTAGATAGAAGTGATGGAGGATATACCTCACAATGGACCACAGCAGGATGTGGTGAAATGGCCAATTAAAGCTTGTCATTTGTTAAGCACAAGGCCGGATAAGGCAAGCGAGAAACAATAGTAATGGGCACCGGGTTTGGAGTAGTGAGTCCAATATAAGATATGTATTTACTAAACTCTGTGTGCCTTATTCCAGGCACCACGCTTGCAAGCGTCTAATAAACAAACGGATTGCTTCAGATCTTGTCTTGGGCTGAAATTATTGAAGTGAGTGAGCTTTGATTCTCACAGTCTGTAATTTAAATTTACTGTATTTTCTATTCTCTCAAGTTCTTATATTAATTGCTCTTCATTTTCTTCTTAACTTTGAGACAAATCTCAAAATTCCGGGCATAATAAAAGCGATATGATTTATAAATTAGTATCTGGACAAGAGAACCAATGAACAGCTACATAGACCTCTTGAACATGGGAGCTGGGTATTGAGAACAGAGGATCAGTGGTTAGCACTCGTGTCTTACAGTGTTATGCACTTGGGTTTGAGTCCATCCTCAGTCACATGTTTGTGTGGATTTTGCATGTTCTGGTTTTCTCCCACAATGCAAAGATATGCAGGTGAGGTAAATTGGCCATGCTTAGCTGCATGTTCTGTTCAGGGATGTGTAGGTTATATGCATTAGTCAGGGGTAAATGTCCAGTAATCTGAGAGCAGAATGGTGCTGAGTGGATTATTCGTTGGAACGTCAGTGGAGACTTGTTGGGCTAAATGACCTGTTTCCACATAGTAGGGATTCCATAAATTTAGAATTGTGTTTCGCTAAACAAAACTGACATTTTTTTAAATGTTGCATTTAAAACTTATCTTTAACTGTCAATTGTCAATCTTGTAAAATATCTCACTGTTTCTGAAATCAATGTTCAAACAAAACACTGCACATAAAGCCGCACAAAGATCTTCATGACCATCTAATTACTGTTCAGTGGAATAATCACAGTAAAATTTTACTGTTTCTGAGATCAATCCCCACTATCACAGTAAGGATCTGGTTGTCATTCCCTTCAATAAATGCAATCGTTGTCATCTGGTATTTCAGCTCAGTCGTTATAACCATACTGGTTGTTCAAAGCATGGTTATTCTTTATTATGAATGGCCAAGGGTTCTAACGGCAAGAGATGTTGTTCCATTTGATTTGTTGCATGTTCTCAAACAAGTTTTCAATATAAATATTACAAAAAATATGTTTATTTGGTCTTGTTCAACTGCTGATGCTAACATTTTCAGTTCATGTTCATTAAGCATATTTGGAGAAAGTGAGGAAAGCTGTGGTGTTGCAAAAGTGCAGGTACATTCAAAGCGCAGGAGTATCGAAAAGATTCCTGATGAAGGGCTTTTGCCCAAAACGTCGATTCTGCTTCTCCTTGAATGCTGACTGACCTGCTGTGCTTTACCGGCACAACGCTCTTGCCATTAGAAATATTTGACTAAGTATTCAGAGACAATACTAAAAGTTACCTCTGTCAATTTAATTTACTGTGCTTTCTATTCAATGAAGTTTTCATGTTATTTGCTCCTCTTTTTCTTCTTAAATCTGATACAAATTTCAAAATACAGAACACATTAAAATTCACATGAATTATAAATTTGCATTCTCGACAAGAAAACCAATGGAAGGCGATATAGAATTCTTGAACAGCCTACACATTTAAATGAAAAAGCAATTCCTTCTAAAAAATGTTTCCATTTTGTGATTATTGATATAATAGATAAAAGCAGGTCTAATGTTGGATTGAAAAGCAGTTCAGTCTGTATCTTTTGCACAATTCAATAATCCTGCAAGTAGTTGATAATTGCCAGTTGATCTCACTGAATGAGTACCTAATCAATGTCAACGTAACAGCTGAAACATTAACAACAGATTGATAACTGGGTGTTAAAGACCTTATTTGAAGTGAACAAATGTTTGGAATTTACTTGAATTGCACCAGGAAACATTCTTGAATCTTACTATAAGAAATGCGATATGTGAGATATGTGCAAACCTAATTTTTAAATGAACAAACTCCAATATTTCCAAAGCATTTCAATCTTACTGTCGAAATGAACAGGTGAATGGAAAAATAAAAACAAGTTTCTGACAATTCATAAACTGAACAACAATTACAAATTCACTTTGACCAAAGGACAGAGTAATATTTAGATGAATCACAACATTTAGTTACAAAGTAGGCAATCAGCTGACTGACAAGTAATAGGTGGTAGCATTTATTAGTTTACTGAAGAAGATATCAACTTTATTTCAAAGTTATAGCACGAGAGAATAATGTTTAAAGTGTTTCAATTTTTTGGACTTGCCCCTTTGCAACAAAAAAAGATCATTCTCATTACTTAGACATCGTAATTTTTAATTCTGCAACATTTTCAAATATTCTCCAGGAACCTATAAGCAACAGAATTAGATACTGGTATCCCCACTAGCCGAAAGTAGAGCGTTATTACGAAATCTTACATAAACTGAAAAGGCGTAGTTCGAAGAAGCATTAATTTATATGGGAAACACCTCCCCTTTTTTTGTAAAAATGAAAATTCCCTTTAGATTTCTTTCAGTTAGAGGAAACAGGGACAGATGTAAGTCTTTTGTAAAAGCAAAGTGGCTAAAGCGAATTTTCCAACACATATTTCTTGGTCACCTGACACAAGTAAGTATCAGATTTTGTGATTATTGATATAATAGATAAAAGCAGGTCTAATGTTGGATTGAAAAGCAGTTCAGTCTGTGCTTAGGTGCTCTCTAATCAACATTCAGATAGCTCTTGATATATTTCTGGTGAAGGCGTGATTTGAAGCCTTCCCTCTGGTCTTGTAATAGAGACACTGCCACAGCTCCACAGGCTCCTTTCATAATGTTCCCAATCAGGACGGTAAGACTGCAATATTATGTTTAAAGTGGCTACACAAATGAAAACTAATCAGCTGTTTATTGTAGTAATTCAAAAGGGATATAATTAGGTCGTTTCTGTGTGTAATGGACTGGAAATTTAACAATATTTTACAATACCAATAGAATGATGGAATGGTGGATTTAAATAAACAGGAATCTCATGACAATTCTTTGAAAGACAAATTGACAAAACTGCGTGATCATTTTACTTTAATTTTAAAAATACATCAGTCATTCCATGTGAATATTCAGCCGAAGACAAGTTCCCTTCCTTTCAACAATGTACAACTTCCACAATTTCAAAATGAACAGTCATTGATAAAGAAAGGAACAAGCAGATGTTAATTCTACTTCTTTCATATAAACGTGTGATTAATTTAAGTAAGTTTCTTATATGTAAAAAGGAAACTCTTATTGTGGTTCGAAATACAATAAACATTAACATGAAGTGAAATATAATCAAATCAATTCAACTGTGTTTTCTCAGTTAAAATAGCGTTCAATATTCAAAGTAGTCGAGTGATTGTACACTGCAATATCTTTACATTAATTCAGTGCTGAGACATAATTCCACATTTATACCCCTTATAGTGAAGCAAACTTGTGCCAGGAGTCTGAGCGGTTGGGGAGGTTTTTACTGAGTACTTTGCTTCAGTATTCACAAGTGAGTGGGACCTTGTTCCTTGTGAGGACAACGTGAAAAAGGCTGATATGGTCGAACAGGTCGATGTTAAGACAGAGAATGTGCTGAAAATATTGAAAATTCATGGGGATAGATAAGTCCCCTGGGCCAGAAATGATGTAACTTAGGTTGTTATGAGAAGGGAGGTAAGATATTACTGTGTTTTGGCAATGATCTTTGCATCCTCACTGTCCACTGGAGTCATACCAGATGATTGGAGGGTGGCAAATGTTATTCCCTTATTGAAGAAAGGCAATTGAGATGATCCTGGGAATCATCGATGAGTCAGTCTTACATCAGTTGTGGGCAAATTATTGGAGAGGATTCTGAGAGACAGGATTTATGATTACTTGGAAAAGCATAGATTGATTAGAGATGGACGGTATGGCTTTATGAGCGGCAGGTTATGCCTCACAAGCCTTATTGAAATATATGAGGTTGTGGCAAACACATTGCTGAGGACAGAATAGTTGGTGTGGTGTATAAGGATTTTAGCAAGGGTTCTCCATGGTAGGCTCATTTAGAAAGTAATGAGGCATGGGACATTTATTATCTAACCTGCCTGGTTAGATAATAAATTGGCTGACCCTTAGAAGATAGTGTGAGATTACATGGATAGTTTTCAGCTTGGAGCCAGTAACCAATGGTGTTCTGAAGGGATTAGTTCTGGGACCTCTGCTCTTTGTGATTTTTGCAAATGACTTGGATGAGGAAGTGGAAGGGTGGGTTAGGAAGTTTGCTAATGACACGAGGGTTGGTGGAGTTGTGGATAGTGTGGAGGGCTTTTGTAGGTTGCTAGAGGACATTGACAGGATGCAAAGCTGGGCTGAGAAGTGGCAGATGGAGTTCAACCTGAGAAAATGTGAAGTTATTCATTTTGCAATTTCAAATTTGAATGCATATTTTCAGATTAAATGCAGGATTCTTGACAATGTGAGGAACAGAGGGATCGTGGGGTGCACATCCATACCTCCCTCATAGCTGACATCTAAGGTGATAGGGTTATTAAGACGGTGCATAGTGTGTTGGCTTTCATTAGCGGGGAGGTTGAGTTTAAGAGCCACGAGGTTATGCTGCAGCTGTATGGATCCCTGATGAGACGACACTTGGAATTTTTGTTCTGTTCTGATCACCTGATTAGACATAGGATGCGGAAGCTTTAGAAAGGTGCAGCTGAGATTTATCAAGGTGTTGCCTGGACTGGAAGGCATGTCTTATGAATAAAGGTTGACAGAGCTGGGGCTTTGGTCATTGCAGTGGAAGAGTTTACTTGATAGCTTTGTGTAGATGATGAGAGGCATAGATACAGTGGATAATGAAAGACTTTTCCCGACAAAGTGGCATAATTTTAAGATGAATGGGGGAAGTTGCGGGGAGATGCCAGAGATAGTTTCTTTATAGATAGTGGTGAGTGTGTGGAATGCACTGCCAGTGGTGGTCGTCGATTCAGGTCCATCAGGGACATCTAAGCGACTCTTGGATTGGCACATGGATGATAGCAAATGAAGGGCATGTTGGTTAGTTTGATCTTTGAGTAGGATAAAAGGTCGGAACAACATCGTGGCCAAAGGGCCTGTACTGTCCTGTACTGTTCTGTATTCTATGGATTGAAATGAACAATTATTATATATTAGCAACATATAGATTTTCAAAATTCTATTTGCTTACTTACAAATAATGATAAATTTCATCTTGCCATTTGACTGTGCTATCTGCAAAAATGAACAGGAATTGTTGCAGGGAAAAGTAGTTCGGTTTTTCTAAATTTATATGGCTGGGATACACAGATCATTCAAATGAGCAAAAGTCATATATTTTATCAGTGCGCGTTGCATCAGAAATAATGGATTCTTTTGTAGGTGTGTTGATTGGAAATAAAACGGATATTTATATTACTGTATTGGTACTAGGGAAGATTGGATTAAATTCAAATGTACACTTCACTGTAGTTGTTAGCAAGACTAATCTAAGGCATACTATAATTATTGTCATTCAAATGCCTTAACAATTACTGCTAGAATCTTGAATAAATGATATATTGTACCATTTTTCAAACAGTCAATAAATTATATTGTGAACCTCAGTATACTTGTTACCCAGACCAATTATTATGCAATTATTGTAATGGTAATGACTTGATAAATAATGCTAAAACCTTAACAGATAAATTGGTTCAATACTTTGTCAGCATGTTACTCTGAAATTGATTGGATATTTATTAAGATCGGTAAACTGAGGGACAAAATATAATAGATCGCTTGATAGAATTGAAGGAAAAAAAATGAGACTGTTAATTGCACAGAATTGTTTTTCTTTAAAAATGCAGTTGATGGAAGAATAATATATTTTCCTCCATTGGTTTTCTTGTAGAGACATGTTTTTTTTAATTGTCATGATTCAAGGTTGAGACACTTGTGTCAGAGTCAGCAAAGGGGAGAGTGAGAGAGAATGAAATTCTAAAAAAGCAGAAAGGAAAGGAACTGGTGAGCAGAGGAGCTCCAACTGTAGTGCCTCACCCTCCCAGCATCTTATTGGGTGAGCTGGAACGCAGACTAGTCAAGCAATAAGCTGACACAGTCATACGCACAGAATCATAGCCTATAATGTCCGAGACACCATCGTCACCATCCCTGTATGTCCTGTCCCACTGGCAGGACATGGATGTCACTGAAATGCTGGAACATGCAGGGTAAAGGACTAAGATCTGCAGAATGTGATCAATGTGATGTATTTGACATTTCTCCAGAATATTAAACACCAGTCGAATTTGAAAAGTTACTAGCGTCATCAGACTTGAACTACAAATGTCAGAAAAAAATTATCAGAAAGTTGCAGCACACTTGGCCAATCCTGGAGATGTGCTGGCTGTAATAGTTCTCGAGGTGAAAGCAATGACTGCAGATGCTGGAAACCAGTAGATGCTGGAAACCTTATTCTTGGTGAAGGGCTTTTGCCCAAAACGTCGATTTCGAAGCTCCTTGGATGCTGCCTGAACTGCTGTGCTCTTCCAGCACCACTAATCGAGAATATCATAGAACTCCCCAGTCTTTACAGCTTTTTATACTCACCATTGAGAGCAAAAAATTCAGACTGATCTCTTCCCTCTATGCTTTTATAATCTGTTTTTTAACATATTTCTTTGGCAGCTGCACACCTTGTTTATTTATTTCTTTCCCAGCTCTAACTCCATTCCCCGTGGCCTTGAGGGACGACCATTTCTGCTGTTTAATCTCTCCTGCCTTCCCCCGTATGACAGACTGTCTTTATGTCCTTGTCCCACCCCCACCTTGCTCACAACCTGTTAAATTTCTGATGGTTCCCAGACCTCTGTAACTTTCACTGCACCCCCTGGGTCAATGGCACGAGATTTGAATTCACTTCCTCCTGAGATAATCAGAAATTTTTCTGGTTGCAGTGTCCCCCAGATTTTATTTTGAAAAGCAGAGCATTTGTGCCAGAGTCAAGTATTTGTGAGCCTTCATCCACAATTCCCAGCATTTGGATATAATTTGTGACCCTCCCACAGATGTGTAATGTTACTGGTTTGGCCATGCTAACATGGTAACAGTGTGCAATTTAGGTGGGTTGGGCTAGCCATGGTTAATGTGGGGTTATTGTGGTAGCGTGGGTAAGCAGGTCATTGCAGACTCGAAAGGCTGAATACACTCTTTCTGCACCCACGGGATTCTGTGATTCTAACGAGTTGAGATTGTTGTCATGTTTTCCTCAAGCCAGGTTCATTCAGCTCAGATACTTATGCTTCCTTTATAATTCTGTGGGTGCTCACCCACTCATTTCCTTCATTTTTACTTCAATTTCACACTGTGTGAGAGGGTGGGAATGGATTTGTAAATGTGAATACTCCAAACGAAACCCCTCACAGTTCAGGAACTGTTTCTGCTACTTTTATCACTCACAAGCAACTGGGAAATAAAGGTTCAGTTACAAACATTACAGGAACATAGCGGTGATAATCACCAGGAAAGGCTGAACAGATCAAAACGCTTTTCTCAAGAACAGAGGAGGCTCAGAGATAACCTATTAAAAGTAGAAAGCTTTGTGTCTGTGTTTTCAGAGATTTGACTTTGAAATCATTGGGTTGGAAATATGTTTCATTTCCCCAGAACATCAAAGGTGCTATCTCAATGTGCATCTTTCTTTCTATCTGTCTGAGTTAACAATCAGATGGACAGCACAATGTCTGAGTGTCTTATCAAATCCCTGATTGAATCTGTCTCCGCTCACAAACTTCGGTGCCTCATTACTCACTAGGTCATGGAGAAACTCTGCCGTTACAATGAGAGCTTTATTTGCTGTCACTGCTCCTCGTACTTCCGCCTAATCCCCACATCCCTTCATTAAATCCCAGCTGCCTCTAGTCCACCCATATGGACATTTTGAAGAGCATGACAGGAGATTGGATTGAAACCGAGAGTTCAATAACCCGAATGAAATAGGAAGAAGGAAATAAACGGTGATTGTGGATCCCAGGGCATACGGACTCCAGGATTAGTCCTTGTGGGCATTCCTGCAGTATTACGAGACAGCATTCCATGATGAGAGTTAAACCCGGCTGGCAGGAGAGGGAGTCACTGAACATTAACAGGTTTAGTTCAAACACAGGAGGTTTGTTCAGTGAGTAACAGTGTGTTCGACATGGAGGTGAAGTGAGCAGTGAGGGGAAATGTTTCCACAAGCTGACGATGGATAACTTTCATTGGAACAGCAGGAGGCCGTTCAGCCCCTCAACCCTGCTCTGCCATTCATGATGATCATAGCTGATGTGTTACCTAACGTACAATTTTCAAAACTCTCTAATTTCATCAAAAAACTCCTCTGCAACAGACAAGATGAGTATTGGAAAACTAAATATCTGCAAATGTTGGGAAATCAGAAAAAAAAACAGAAATTGCTGGAAAAATTCAGCAGATCTGGCAGCATCTGTGGAGAGTGAACCTTTAAGCACCAGTGACCGGTCAGGTGACCAACTGCAGCTGACCATTCTGCCTGTTTTGGAACACTCTCTGGAACAGGTTCTGGTGAGAGGGGAATGAGGTTGTCAATAATAACTGAGAGAAACAGGAGTACGGGCTCAATCAGAATAAGGAATTCACTTAACCCTCCCAGTGGGACACTCACTGACACAGTGACACTGCGGAGAGGCCATTCACCTGCCCGACGTATGAGAAGGGATTTACTCGATCTTACAATCTGCTGAGACAACAGAGATAGCACAGTGGATTTAGACCTTTCACCTGCTCCATGTGTGAGAAAGGATTCATTCAAATCTCTCACCTGCGGAGACATTCGTGCATTTCCACCAGGGAGAGGCCATTCACCTGCTCAGTGTGTGGGAAAGCATTCATCAGTCCTCTGACCTGCTTAAACACCAGGGAGTCACTCTGGGGAAAGATCATTCACTTGTTCCCAGTGTGGGGGGAGATTCACTCAAATACAGGACCTGCGGAGTCCCCAGTGAGCCCACACAGGGGGAGAGGTCATTCAGATGGTCACTCTGTGAGCGGGGATTCAGTGATTCATCCTGCCCCACTGAGACCCCAGTGAACCCACACAGGGGAGAGGCCATTCAGATGGTCAGTGTGTGAGGGGATTCAGTGATTCATCCCATCCCCTGAGACCCCAGCGGGTTCATACTGGGAAGGAGCTGTTCACCCGTCTGTGTGACAAGGGATTTGCTGCGTCTTCATCACGATTGAGAGACCAGTGAGTGCTCACAGGGAAGTGGTCATCCCCCTGCTCCGTGTGGACTGCAGGACTCTGATTCTGATGTTACTGTCCATCAGAGTCAGGAGTGGACCTTGTACATGATGACACTGCTGGAGGATTGATGTTGTTGTTCACCACATTAACTGGGCTGGAGGTGACTGAACTTACATTGCCAATTTCTGAACCTCAGGATGTCTCTCGGGGCAGTATGTCTCCACAAAAACCAATCTGACAAGGAGCAGGGATCAGCTGTTTTGATTTAAATTGTGATTGTCGCACGACTGCTTCACAGCACCAGGTACAATGTTGGAGTCCAGCCTTGGCCAACAGCCTGTGTGGAGTTCCCACATTCTCCCCATGATAGTGTGGGTCCCCTCCAGGAGTTCTGGTTTCCTCCCATAGTCCAAGGATGTGCAGGTCAGGTGGGTTGGTCGTGCTAAATTGACCACAGTATCCACGATTGTACAGACTAGGTGGATCAGCCATGGGAAATGCAGTGTTACAGTGATAGAGTGCTCTGGGCGTGATGTTCTTCGGATGGTCGGTGGGGTCTGATGGGCCAATGCTCTCCTTCCACACTGTAAGGGTTTTATTCTATGATTGAGAATGAAGGCTACACAGCAGTGTGTCCCTGGAGAAGGAGCATGTGGTGTGCATCAGTGCTCTGGATGCTTTTTGGTAGAGGTGGGCACCATAGGGGATACAGTACTTTATCTCCACCGCTGTCTCCTCCCCACAACTCTACTTTGATTTAGTCCCTTCTCACTCTGTCACTTGTAAAAGTTTGCTTGGCCCATAATGGGCTTTGTTTGAAATATTCAATTGGTTTCACAAATGGTTTACTGCTGGCGATTATATGTCTAGATTAGAGTGGTGCTGGAAAAGCATAGCAGGTCAGGCAGGATCCGAGGAGCTGGAAAGTCAACGTTTTAGCAAAAGCCCTTTTCCAGCACCACTCTAATCTAGGCTCTGGTTTCCAGCATCTGCGGTCCACACTATTGCACTACTGGTAATTTTATGCTAACCGAAAGTAAAATGGTGTAATGATGATTTTGATGGTGGGAATGTTGCTGTGATCACATTTCTGGGTCGGGGAAAAAGAACGCTTCACAGCTCACAGAACAAGAACTGAAAAGCAGTTAAATCAAACCAAAGGTTCAGACAGGGAGGGAATATTTCCCTGGAGTTTGAGTAGCTGGAAAGTGATGGTGTCTGGGAATAGACAGGATTTTGTTTTACAAAGGTTGAAAACTTTAAAACTGTTATATTCAGACAGTTTAATTTATTTTCTTTAATTTTATTTGCTGTGCAAAATACTTTTACAACACTTTACAACCAAAATTTACAAAGCTTGTGTTAAAGATAAATGTTAAATAAAATCCATCAAACCATCCCTCACTGAAAACTG